>NW_014577644.1:86818-93890 GCF_000485595.1 Priapulus caudatus | reverse complement strand
TGTGTGTGCGTGCGTGTGTGTGCGTGTGTGTGTGGGTGTGTGTGCGTACGTGTGTGTGTGCGTGCGTGTGTGTGTGTGTGTGCGTGCATGCGTGCGTGCGAGTGCGGGCGTGCGTTCGTGCGTGCGTGCGTGCGTGCGTGTGCGTGTGCGTGTGTGTGCGTGTACGTGTGTGTATGTGTGCACGCGCGCGTGTGCGTGTGTGCGCGCGTCTGTGCGTGTGTGTGTGTATGTGTGCACGCGCGCGTGTGTGTGTATGTGTGCGCGTGTGTGTGCGTGTGTGTGCGTATGTGTGTATGTGTGTGTGTGCGTGTATGTGTGTGCGCGCGTGTGTGTCATGCCCTTATTATGGCATGTTTTACAACAATATACGATCAACACAGGTATTGATCTGAAACATTATCGCGTGCGCATTTTAGGCGCATAAAGTCACCGCGTTATCGATTTGTGGTCATTTTGATATTTGCACATGTGACAGCTGTAGAATGTTGATATTAGAAATTTAGACATTTTATTAGTCATTCTACGTTTGCCTACACGTCACTCATATGCTTTATTAGCTTAATCATTGCATTACTACATTATTTGCGATATCAGTGAATAAGATAGAGAAACTGGTCACATATAAGATTAGCGTCAAAGAATGAATTACAGCCGCAATCTCTATTCTTTTTCCGACACTATATTGCTTAGTTTTAGCGGTGTAAGCGCATGTTAGCAGATTTAATAGGTGCATGTAGTCATTAAACCAGCAGGCAGCGCTATGTTATGGTCTATATACTGCCGTCATTAGAAATAGGTGCATAAGGGTTAGCTCTTGTCATTAAATCAGCGGTGTATCCTATAGTAACTAGAACTAGCTACATACAGGCGTTAGCTCTAGTTACTATAGCACTGGTGTCGGCTAAAACAACCAGAAATAGTTAATAATAACTGCTAGAACTAGTTATACCTACAGGCGTTAGCTCTAGTTACTGTAGCACTGGTGTCGGCTAAAACAACTAATGGAAATAATTAATAGTAACGGCTAGAACTAGTTAATTGCCTGCGTTAGCTTCGGTAGTACAGTATCAGCAGTGTAGGTTAAAACAAATCGAACTAGCTTCTTTGACGGTAGCTAAACAATACAATACAAATACAATAACAGAGGTGGTACTCTTATAGAGATGTGGTCACAGACGTTATCTCTATAGATACTATAGCAGAGGTGTAGGCTGTAGTAACTAAAAATAGCTAACCAGGCATTGGGTTTAGTTACTATAGCAACGGTGTAGCCTTTAGTGCTTTGATCTAGCAAACTATATTTATATAGTTTATAATTATATCAAGAGTACATAATAGAGATACATCTCTATTATGTACTCTTGATTATATATAGTTTATAATATAATGTAGTTTATATATAACGCATATAGGCCTATGCGTTATCTTTGGTTAATATAGCAGCGGTAGAAAATGTAGTAACTATAGAATAGCTAAATAGACTTTAGCTCTAGTTACTATAATAGCGACGCAGTCTATAAGAAAATATAGTAATCTATAGTAAAACTAGCGATTTCTATAAGAAAGTATAGTAATCTATAGTAAAAACACGGCCCTGTCATGGCGTGATCGCTTTCACTTCTTCAAATTTCCACTTTGATCAGTATATACGGATTGACAGTGTGCACTCGGAAAGGGGCCGCGATTAGGACAGTGCCGTTACGGGCATTCGTTCACAGTCGCTCTAAAACCGTTTCTGTGGTTTCTGACCGGAAGCTTTGCCCCTCGTGTATCGTATTTGGTGGTCTGTACATGCGTAAAATCCTGCGAAATATTAGCTATGCCATGTTGAAAAGTCTGGCTATCGCGTTAAAAAACGTCACATGTCTCGCCCATCCTTAATAGACGTGTAACTCTAGCGGGGCTGGGCTGCAAGATGGATAACTTACTTAAAGTTGTTGAAAACGCTTATATAACATTATTCTGGCGAAAATTAATGTTTACTGTCGTGTGGTACGCGTAAAAAATATCGATGTTGTATGTCGCTTATTATCTAGAGATAATAACTCATAAGGGTGTATTTATTTCCGAGTAATTTAGAATAAAAAGTGTAATATATGATAAAATAAAGTATGAAAGTGACTAAAATCAATACCGATATTGTTTCGTTATTTAAACATTGTTGTGACTAGATGAGCAAAATGAACCTGTACAGAGTCAACGTGTCATTTCATGGTATAAACGGCCCTCAGCTTACGTAAGAACATACAAGCACATAACCCCTGAATATATACACTAACTAAAGCTGGGTTTACACTAACAGACCTTATGTTGTTAAATTGGCGAAATTGAAGCCAATTCGCAACCATACAACCAACAAACGGCAGTGTAAACGCAAAGATAAGCAGCGGAACTGGTCGAGGCAACTAGTTGGGAGATTAGAAAATGTTCTATTTTCGCAACTCGGTGTTGCCAAATGCGAACATTGGCCAACTCGCGCAATTTGACAACAAAAAGTAGGTAGTGTAAACCCGGTTAACCAGTGCACCGGAGTGTGAAATGTCTGGATGGAAGCGAGACCAATGATTATCAAAAAGCCAGCCAGCTAATAGAAGGTCGGCGCGGTGGAGGCCATCAGATAACTTGGGCTCGTTACCAGAACGACAGTTAGCCGTAATATCAGTCATATAGTCGTTTCTATAACCCGTAATCTAAATCTAAAATCAAAGAAATGCAAAGATAATTCTCATGTGCCCTTATCTCTACAATGACTCTGATAAGTATTCCTTAGTAATATCAGGCTGATGTATCCTGCTGGTCTGGCAGGCATAGTTGGTCGTACTCGAGAACCACAAGTGAATTGGTGAATTAACAAACGCGCGCGGATTCAACATCTAAGTCTAGTGCCGTCATTGCAATGTCTGTGTCTGCCTAGCCTTCCAGCCGATCATAATTTTAGCAAGCCACGTAACAAATTTCACGGTCAAGGTAGCTAATAACTGCCTCAGCCACTTTTCAAACGCAATGTATGCTGCAATAAGATTTAGCTTGATAAGGCTTGTATCACGGGCGCACAGCAGGAAATGCACGCAAGCAGTGCGTATCATTAATGTATATGCGCAACGGTCTGAGACGCGTGCTGAGCCGTTCTGAGACGCGCGCATATAGCTTCATATGCACTGTTGGTCATTTCCTGCGTTACTACGTTCCATGACGCCGAGTATATGAGTTAGTAACCTGGCATATTTGTAAGATACCGTGTATATTTGGCGGCAGTGTTGTAGTCGAGTCGCACGCCCCCGAGTCGCGAGTCCGAGTCGCGAGTCGCGCACCCCCCGAGTCGAGTCGCGAGTCGCGACGTCGCGAGTCCGGAGTCCACGACGCCACCGAGTCGAGTTTCAAACACCACCGCGAGTCAGAGTCGCGAGACGGAGTCGAGTCAGTTTTTTGATAAAAAAAAGGGGGCACAGACCGAACAAAGGCCATTCAGCTTCTATGTATGTGTTTGTTCAAAATGGAGGAGGGGGGTGTTTCCTGTCCCCTGGATTTGTCACTTAATTGTTTGGCATAATAAATAGAAAGTCACCATAAAATTGCATAAGTCGAACACTTTTGGGACCAGAGGCATATTTGTGTCGCTTAAGGGAATAACGTGTTGGAAAATAAAATAAAAATAAATATAAAAATTGTGGCATTATGCATTGTTTACGGCTAGCGAACATTTCTATTGTATGTAGAATGTAGATTAGTTGCAATGCATGCCGACTTGGCGTTAATGAGATTGATCTGGGGAAAAAAGCGCAACGTGGCCATCGTAGACATTCGAAGTGTATAGTCCAGCCGAAAAACAGAGACACGAGTCATACGAAAACGTGTCAAAGTAACGAATCCAGTTTGTGTTTTAGGGAGAATGAACGGCTTGTTGAATCAAAATGAGAGAGTACTAGTACTTAGTGACTACTACCTAGTACGTACTAACCTTTCCGAAGTGGTAGAAGGATATATAGTAGTAGTAGTAGTAGCCTCGCACATAAGGTTCATGACAGTCATTTACACGCTTTCTGGCTTATAATTACGATTTGCGTGCAGCCGCAGTAGACGTATTGAAATTAACCGGGCGCTGTGTAGCCATTATTATGGCCGGGTGTTGAATACGAATGGATCCGGCGCGTGAAGTCAGCCCACTGCGCGATTTTAAAGCGCGACAAACAGCATCTACGACTACTATGTATGGTAGTGGCTTCGAGCGGTCTCGAACCGCGAAGTCCTCGAGTCGGAGGGCTCGAGTCGAGTCCGAGTCCGAGTCATTGCAGCTCGAGGCCGAGAACCGAGACGAGACGCAAGAATACGGTCTCGAGAGCCGGTGGCTGGAGACCAAGACCGGTCTCGAAGACCGTACAACCTGGATTTGGCGGCGATCCTACGCGTTTCGCTGGCTCTCGAAAATCAAAACACAGCATATAAACACAACCTAATCTGTATATTCACTGCGTGTTCTACTAATGGGCTTATTTGACAATTCTGTGTCTATTTATACTCGGGTTTGTTCACGCCATCGCTCGTTTTCCCTCGCTCGGCTACAATGTCACCTGTCATCGTCGCAAGAGCAAAGCAATAATGAGTTTTGATCGTGACAGGCGGCGTTCTGGATGGCGTGTGTCGTTTAAACTCGCTGTGCTATACTTGTCAGCCCCTGATTTCACCACACGAACAACTACGAAAACAAAATGAAAAAGTGGCGGACATTTACTTCGAGTTGACGATTTGATTATCTAAACTGCTGACTTCTAGTCGATGTGTAAAAATAGAAGCGCAATATTTTGAATGTCACGCAAGAGAGTGTGATTATTGTCACGCAGCTTGTATATGTTATCCTGGGGTTCATGGTTTAATATTAAAATGATGCAAATATGCCGAGGTAATAAGGTGGAATATGTGAGTGGGATAGTAATCCACTCACCATTATTCGCCGCTTATTACCGTCGGCATATTTGATCGATTATAATATTTAACCCATGAACCCCAGGATACATATAAACGGGATTACACGAGACCCGGATTACAGCGACGCCCGGATTACACGAACCCCGGATTTACGAACCCCGGATTACACGATTTACTCCGGCCAGGGATTACACCGAGAAAGACCAAGGTCAATGAGGTGTAAGCCAAGGGGCGAAATGGCGAGGAAGCCACGAGTCGTCAGTCGCCTCTTGTTATTCTTCGTCAACTTCCTCCTCATGACCCCGACCGGTTACATTTCTCCAGCTTACCACTTAAATGACTTACGATTACGAATTTTCTATTGGTGTATTTTTGTAGAAAATTGTGTTGCCTATTAAAAGCTAAGTACTAACGGACAAATGTATGTCAAATTCTTACCTGAATAAGAATTGTTTCTCAACTTAGTTAAAAAATCAAGTGTTGTAGTCGAGTCCGCACCCCCGAGTCGCGAGTCGAGTCCGAGTCCGCACATCCCCGAGTCCGAAATCGCGACGTCCGAGTCCGCGGCCACCCGAGTCCGAATCCGAGTACACACACCACCGCGAGTCCGAGTCCGAGTCCGAGTCCGGAGTCCGAGTGCCGAGTCAGTTCTGATAAAGAAAGGGAAGAAAATCGGAAAAAAGGGGAAAAACTGAAAAATTGAAAAAAGGGAAAAAGAGAAAAAAGGGATAAAAATCGGCTAACAGTGCACTGTAGACATGTCGAAAGTGTATAGCGGATGTTTTTTCACGTGACGTCGACTAGATGCAGTTCGCAGCGTTATATTGTTATACATGTGTTGTGGTTGGGCGAAGCGAGGCGGGCTGCTTGACTATTTAGCAGATGAATGACCACATATTCTGATAGAAAGTGCTGCTCTTATGTAGTGGCAGTACACGTGCGTGGTGCGTGCCGTGTGTGCGTGGTGCAGCGTACTACGTGCGTGCATCGCGTGTGTGTGTGCGTGCGTGCGTGCGTTGAGCCACGGTACCCGTACACGTGGCGGGCGTGCGTGGCGTGTGCAACGTACACGTGCATGCGTGCGTGTGTGCGTGCGATGTGGCACGTACCGTGCGTGTGTGCGTGGGCGTGCGTACACGTGCTCGTTGCATCGTGTGCGTGTGCACGTACAGCGTGGCGTGGCGTGGCGTGAGTGCGTGTGTACGTATACGTGTTGTTGCGTGGCGCCGGTGCGGTGGCGTGTGCCTTACACGTCGTCCATGCGTGCGTGGCGTGCGTGTGGCACGTACAGCGCTGCGTGCATTCGTGCGTGCGTTACGTGGTGCGTGTGCAGGTACACGTGTATGGCACCGCGGCAGGTACACCGTGCGTGCGTTTTGGATGTTACATGTGTCGTTCGCGGTGCGTAGCCGTGCAATATGCACGTTAAGTCGTACACATGCGTGCATGCGTGGTGCGTGCGTGCGTGCGTGTGGCACGTACACGTACGTGCATGCGTGAGTGCGTGCGTAATCGATAGATCCTAACGTTCTCTCATATTCACCAGACTCGTCTCTCATACGTTGCAGGCAGGATACCGTGCTGTGAAGAGAAGAGCAGTCTGCGAGCCGGAGACTCACAAGGAGGAAGGGCACAACACGGCGCACCTGTCATGGCGTGATCGCTTCACTTCTCAATTTCCACTTTGATGCAGTATTCAGCGATTGACAGTGTCACTCGAAAGGGGGCCGGCGATTAGGACAGCCTCGTTACTTGGCATTCGTTCACCCAGTCGCTTCTAAAACCGTTTCTGTGGTTTCTGAGCCGATAGCTTTGCCCCTCGTGTAGTGTACGTATTTGGTGTGCTGTACATGCGTAAAATCGCTGCGAACATATTAAGGTGCTTGGCATGGTTGAAAAGTCTGGCTATTCGCGTTAAAAACGTCAGCATGTGCTCGCCCATCCTTACTTAGACGTGTAACTCTAGGGGGTGGGCTGCAGATGGATACTTACATAAAGTTGTTGAAAACGCTTATATAACATTATTCTGGCGAAAATTAATGTTTACTGTCGTGTGGTACGCGTAAAAAATATCGATGTTGTATGTCGCTTGATTATCTAGAGATAATAACTTCATACAGGGTGTATTTATTTCGCGAAGTAATTAGAA
>NW_014577644.1:63483-86793 GCF_000485595.1 Priapulus caudatus | reverse complement strand
CAACTTATTTAGCGATTTCTAATAAAATAAGTATAGTAATCTATAGTAAAACTAAGCAGATTTCTATAATAAAGGTATGGCAATTAAAAAAGCTAACAGCTAGCTAAATATAGCATTAGTCTATTTACTATATCATTCAAAACGATCGAAGTGCTAGCTAAAATTATTTATATAACTACAATCATATAGGCGTGTTCGGGACGGACGCATGACACGAGCGGCTTCCTTGACGTCCTAAGTGCGCGTGCAAATAGCAAACATAGCAGGGGGGAACGTTGTGCAACTGACAGCTTATATAGCCTCCCTACTGCTCTCAATCATCTGAAGCATGCAAAACATAATTGCGCTTTATCTATGAAACAAGAACAGTTATGGATTACGCTTACTCAGCTCCATTATATACCAAATCGACGCGACTGCTATTAAATATAAACGAGCGATTAAATCCGTATGAAACAAAGCAGTGTAAATGAAAGCACGATGGTCACTTTAATATTGATTGATTTGTTGCTTTATTGTTTGGCACGGTAATTCAATCTCGGGAAGCAGCTTGCACTGATCAGAAAAAGCGCAGTAAAGCATTGCTGTGCGCTGGCCGTCATTGGCATGTACCCAGGCACACCAGACGTCGCACGCAACGCGCGCAGACGATATTAATATTCATAAAAAACAAAAAAGCACGTATGCCACAAGCGCAACAAGCACGTACGCATGTGAAGCTCGAAGTGTCGCGTATCACACGCACTTTTCTCTCGTGGAACGCGTTACTGCAGATAATCTATCAGAAATGCATGAGCGTAAATATCGAAATAACAAATGTAATTAAATTTAGCTAAATATATTCTCCAAATTGCTTTGGTAGTCATCTGACTCCAATATTTGTTATCAAAATAATCAAGACTATTACTCGTCGTATCAAATCTGACATCGCGCAAGCAGACTAATCGACGTCCCGACCATTACTACACAGCAAATTGACTTTTTAGTTTTCATCACATGATGCATCACGCTAATCTTCATCAAGTGACATGCCCAGCGGCTAGGCGGCATTTATATATAGTATATATATAATATATAATATATAATATAATATAATATTTATTCTATTTATATATAGTATAAGTATATATCATCTGATGATTCCAGGAACCGACTTCTGTGCTGTGTCTGGAACAACTTGTCATCAGTGAACGCTACGTGCGTCATCACAGGCGTACGTCGATCCGTACCGCACGTGCCCGATGTAATTCCGCCTTTGTCGGCAACGAACGTATTGCACAGGCAAGTAAGATAGCGAAAATTCTGAAAGTCACGTACTGCAGGGAAGAAGTCGTCTGTCTGCTTTGTCATTCTAGTTCTATTGTATCGTCAGACTCCTTCTAATTTTAAATCGTCTCTGCTCATCTATTCTATCTTCGACTATCTATCTATCTGATCTATCTATCTACTATCTCTCTATCTATCTATCATCTATCTACTAACTATCTATCTATCTATCTATTCTAATCTAGTCTATCGTATCGTCGTCCTGTCTGTCTGTCCGTCCGTCCCGCCGTCCGTTCGTATCCGTCCGTCCGTCCGTCCGTCCGTCCGTCCGTCCGTTCCGTCCGTCCGTCCGTCCTCCGTCGTCCGTTCGTCCGTCCGTCTATCTATCATAATCTAATCTCTATCTATTCTATCTATCTATTCTATTCTATCCTATCTATCTATCTACTATCTATTACTATGCATTATTTATCTAATCTATCTATCTATCTATCCTATCTACCGTATAATAGTCTATCTATTTATCTATCTAACGAAAATAGTATGCCACACAACATGATAACTTCAGGATTACATTAATAGATATCGCTTTATACACGAATTACATTTATATATCTACATGATCTGTATTATGTTATATGTGATAATATCATGAGTGTATAATATAGAGATACGATATTACACACTCCTGATATTATATTATACCTAGCCCAAAGTCTAAACCCATATCCTAACCAGTTAAAAATCCTTTGCTTTTAAAGATGTGAACGAGTGTAGTTCGGAGCTTGGCAAATACGGTCATCGCTGTGGTGCTAACACGGTGTGTGTGAACACGATAGGCAGTTACTACTGCGAATGCCTCCCCGGTCACACGAGAGTCACCGACTACGTGTGCATTGGTAAGTGTCGCCGAGTAAGGAAGGAAGATTAAGTCACAACACGCGTATATATATATTTATTTATTTGTTTAGTTATTTATTTATTTAAATGATGACATTTATGAGTAAATTATGCGTGCATGTGTACACGCATATATATATATAATCCATACATTATCATGGAATGGCAGTACGTGACCTATACGTGCGTCGTGGCTCGTGTCATTGCATCTGCGCGTGCGTGCGCGTGTACATGCGTGTGCGTGTCCGTGCGCGTGGGTGTGAGGTGGAGGGGTGGCACGTACGTGCACGCGTGTGCACATATTATTGCGTGCATATTTTTAAGCTGCTTCGTCACTCCGCAACACGCGTACATGTATGATGAGATTGATGACACGTATTTACTAACAGGACAGCCGCTACACTCGCGCGTGTGGGCGACACTCACACTCGCTGCGACACTATATATAGCCTGCACACGACATACAGCACGTACACCGTGTTGTCAGCTATATTGCTCCTACTCTTATCAACAACACGCGTGGCACACATACGATGTCACTGAGAGTCAATAATACCTATTAGGTATACCTATATACCTATATATTATCAGGAGCGTATAATGACAAGTATTTGTCATTATACGCTCCTGATATTATATACCTATACCTATATACCTATACCTATACCTATATACCTATAATCCTATACCTATACCCTATATTACCATAATACCTATTCGCTATATCCTATACCTGCTAAACCCTATACCTATAACGCTTATACCTATAGCCGTTAACCATGACTATACCTATACCGTATACCCTATAAACCTATACTAAAAAAGTGTAATATATGATAAAATAAAGTATGAAAGTGACTAAAATCAATACCGATATTGTTTCGTTATTTAAACATTGTTGTGACTAGATGAGCAAAATGAACCTGTACAGAGTCAACGTGTCATTTCATGGTATAAACGGCCCTCAGCTTACGTAAGAACATACAAGCACATAACCCCTGAATATATACACTAACTAAAGCTGGGTTTACACTACAGACCTTATGTTGTTAAATTGGCGAATTGAACCAATTTCGCAACCATACAACCAACAAACGGCAGTGTAAACGCAAAAGTCGCGCGAGCAACTGGTCGATAGCAACTAGTTGGGAGATTAGAAAATGTTCTATTTTCGCCAACTCGGTGTTGCCAAAATGCGAAATTGGTCCAACTCGCCAATTTGACAACAAAAAGTCGGTAGTGTAAACCCGGCTTAACCAGTGCACCCGGAGTGTGAATGTCTGGATGGAAGCGAGACCATGATTATCAAAAAGCAGCCAGCTAATAGAAGGTCGGCGCGGTGGAGCCATCAGATAACTTGGGCTCGTTACCAGAACGACAGTTAGCCGTAATATCAGTCATATAGTCGTTTCTATAAGCCCGTAATCTAAAATCTAAAATCAAAGAAATCAAAGATAATTCTCAATGTGCCCTTATCTCTACAATGACTCTGATAAGTATTCCCTAGTAATATCAGGCTGATGTATCCTGCTGGTCTGGCAGGCATAAGTTGGTCGTACTCGAGAACCACAAGTGAATTGGTGAATTAACAACGCGCGCGGATTCAATCTAAGTCTAGTGCCGTCATGCAATGTCTCGTGTCTCTACCATCCACCGATCATACCAGTCTTACGAGACACGTCCACGACAAGGGTAGCTAATAACTGCATCACCACTTCTTCAAACGCAATGTATCGCAATAAGTTTACTTGATAAGGCTTGTATCACAGGGCGCACAGCAGGAATTGACGCAAGCAGTGCGTATAATAATGTATATGCGCACGTCTGAGCCGTCTGAGCCGTCTGAGACGCGCGCATATACTTCATTATACGCACTGCTTGCGTCATTTCCTGCGTTACATACGTCATGACCCGGTATATGAGTTATAACTGGCATATTTGTAAGATACAGTGTATATTTGGCGCGACCTACCGTTCCTGGGCTCCGAAAATCAAAACACGCATATAAACACAACTAATCTGTATATTCACTGCGTGTCTATAATGGGCTTATTTGACAATTCTGTGTCTATTTATTACCTCGGGGTTTATTCACCATCGCTCGCTTTCCTCGCTCGCTACAATGTCACCTGTCATCGTCGCAGACAAAGCAAATGAGTTGATCGTGACAGCGGCGTTCTGATGGCGTGTGTCGTTAAACTCGCGTGCTATACCTTGTCACGCTGTTTCAGCCACACGAACACACGAAAACAAATGAAAAACGTGCGGACATTTACTCTCGCGTTGACATTTGATTATCTAAACTGCTGAAATTCTAGTGATGTGTAAAAATAGAACGCAATAATTTGAATGTCACGCAAGAGAGTGTGATTATTGTCACAGCAGCTTTATATGTTATCCTGGGGTTCATGGTTAATATTAAATGATCAAATATGCCGAGGTAATAAGGTGGAATAATGTGAGTGGGATTACACGAGAAAGACCAAGGTCAATGAGGTGTAAGCAAGGGGCGAAATGGCGAGGAAGCCACGAATCGTCACGTCCCTCTTGTATTCTTCTCAACTTCCTCCTCATGACACCCCCACGTACATTCCCTCTCCACTTACCACTTAAATTGACTACGTTACGAATTTTCTATGGTGTATTTTGTAAAAATTTTGTTGCCAATTAAAAGTAAGTACTAACGGGACTAAATGTATCGTCAAATTCTTACCTGATAAGATTGTTTCTCAACTAGTTAAAAATCGAAAAAACCTGGACGATTTGATATTATGATCCTGACATTAATTGCTTGCTATGGGCTATGTATGAGTCACGAGTGTATGTTTACATCGAACAATATAGTAAAATAGGAAGTATAATGCAGCAATTTAACCATAAAAGGGAACAGAATTACTTACATTTTGTGAAAAACTTGATTTTTAAACAAAAATTTATTATTTACGGTGACGTAATCACTTTAATGCCTCGTCCTAGCGTTGCACCAGTGCACATTCACTATGCCTGTCCGCTTTCTCACCATCTTTTCTGCATGTTAACCTGTTTTTGTTTGTTCTCTCCTCTCATTTTACCGCCCCACTACTATTTTTGTAGGTTATTTCCTATCCGCCCCCGTTCTATTCCATTTGCCTTCGCTTACCCGTTTTTTATGTTTCATTCTCCTCTTTTTATATTTTCTCTCAACTCAGTAGGTATTATACGACAGTATTATAATAACGGTATTACTACGGCAGTATTAGTATAATAACAGTGGGTATTATACGAAGCTGGTTTCACGCTTTCTCCAACAAATACTTCACTTTTGTCTTTTTGCATGCGTGACTTTGCATGTTTTCGCGGATGCTGTGTGAATATTGCATGACAACTATTACAGGTCTATGTCCACGCAATAGCTAAGGAAAATATAAAAATAAAAGCAAAATATCCAGGAAACCTCACGCAAGCGTTTGGTCTGATAAACTTATATCAGGCTATTGCTGCCTTTCGTCGCTCTTCTCTTCTATATATGTTTCTTTCCCTTGAAGTGTGACTTAATTTGACATTATTGGGTTATTTTGACATTTAAAAGCTCGACACATGTCCTTTAAAGACATTTTACCCTTGCACGCTGCAGAATATGAAACGCACATGTATTCTCTCTTTATTGTATCAGCAGTGGTTGCGTACACATTGACAGAGAAGAGGAAACATTGGATACATATTGGGTTCAATACAGACACGTGTAATATAACCGACATGTGAGAAAGAGCTACACTCACAGCAACGACGTGACGTTTGTATAGTGTCGTGCTATGAAGGTTTTGTCGTGCATATCTATAATATGAATATCTATAATCTATAATCGATAATATATCCCATATCTATAATCGATTGTATAACTATCGTAGTTTACATTCGCGTGTTTTCTGTGATAATTAAACAAAAGAACAGATACATTAAATTTGACGCAAGGCTTAAACGACGTGATAAATACTCTTCCATCGTCTTATCTTTATTTCTATGCTAATCCTTGTAAAGTATAGATATCACTGCAGAGTTTACTGTGAGAATCATCGGGGACGCTAAACGTAGATTTACACTTCGATAGTGAAAGCCATGCACATTTAAACCAGCTTTTCGATTATCGTATAATCGCCGAGCTGTTTTAGGCCAAAAGAGAATTGCGTGTTTTTCTGCGGTAATTTTAAACTCGGCTTTCCGACATTCCATTCTAATAATATTGTCTTTGTGTGTTTGTGTACGCTCTACAGTCTTTCTATAATATTAGCTATATTTAGCTTATATTAGTCTCAAAAGATGCGTGAACTGGAAAAGGTGGCTGATTGATAATATAGATTGGTGAAATACACAATTTGAGCATAGGAAAATGTGTGAAATTTCTCGGTTGTGGACGAACGGTAGGTTCAAGAACCTTATTATGTCATTATCAATGAGTGCTCACCACCGCACAGACGACGACGTGTTAAAAACGTCTAGTCGATAGATAATATTATTTCCGTCCGGGATGTAACCGAACGGAAACAGAAGCGCCGTCGACGTTACCCGTTAGTTTCCGCATTACTGTGCGACGCTCGCAAAGCACGCGAAGCGTAGGGCTTGTTTCAGAGTAGCGGCAGAAGCGGCGGCGCAGAGATGATTGTGCTTCCACGAGGTTGCCATGACAACAGAGAGGTCCCCGATCGATAGCGGCTCAAACAGGTATTGTGTATGAATGCAGAAGTACCCGAGAGCGCGGGCCGCGTGCAGTTGCCTGTTGCTTCCCCTAGCCGCACACACGCACCGACACGCCGACCAGACTGCCGCCGTCATCCCTATAGTGTGGGAAGACAGCAAGGACAAACAGGACGTGCGTACGTGTGAATATTTCCTGGTGAGAGCCGCGCTGCGGTGGAGAGAGAACGAGAGGGAGTAGCTAGCAGCGACGTAGCCGACTAAAGATGCACTTGGGTCTCTGAGGTTGACGACACCACCCTCGGTGATACTCAGGTGGAAACAACGCGATAAGAGTATATTGGACAGGAGTATGGCTTGCTGCCCGCACCGTACGCCAGCAGCTATTACATAGCGACTGACTAGCTGTTTGCAATTACAGATCATCGACAGATTCCCCGACACATGCGATAAACGCGACAAACTCGCGCGCAGTTATTTGCAGAGCACCGCCGAGTATATTATTTCGTCACTCGCTATTATTTTTTCTGAGCACGCGCAAGAATGACTACGGACGCGCAGGTGATAGAAGCCGGAAGGGTGAATGTCACACACCGGGCACACGCACCCCCGCTACTGCTGCTGCGCGGAGCGACAGTAGTGTGAGAGAGCGAGAGAGTGCGAGCCGCACCGGACACACGCGCGAGCGTCGACGAGCACTAACGTCGTCGCCAACGAGATGACATTCGTCGGTTGCCGACGTCGTACGAACGCGACGCTGCTAGTGGCGCCAGGCTGACGACAGTGCAGACGTTATAGGGAAGCCTCGGGGGAGGTGTATGGATCAGTGAGGCGGGTGGGGGCACGATGGCCCAGGGCGGCTGGTGCGAGGCGATACAGCTGCGAGAAGACAACGCCCGTTTCCTCCTTCTCGCCGTAGTCATGGTCTTCTACATGGTCGCCGGAGCGCTGCTGTTCCAGTATTTGGAGCAGGAGAGCGAGCTGAGGGCCGTGGAAAGCTACAGGAACACGTACGCGCACTTCGTGGCGCTCTACCCGGACGTGAACGCTAGCGAGCTGTCGGTGTTGCTGCAAGCGCATGGCAACGCTAGCACGAAGAACCTGCTCGACAAGAGACCGCGATGGGATTTCGGCGGCGCCTTCTATTTCGTGGCCACCATCGTCACGACCATAGGTAAGACACTGTGCGATATCGCGAATTCCGTAGTCACAGAGCTTTTACTCAAAATATCAGACTATATATTAGATTATATATATAATATATATATATATATATATAATATCAGGAGTGGATAATAGAGATCTCTAATAGATAATCTCTATTATCCACTCCTGATAATATCAGATATTTTGCTGATATTCTTTTCCATGTGTATTATAACAGTAGGAGCGTTTAATATAGACTATTAAGCGTATAATATAGACTATTAAGTGTATAATATAGACTATTAAGTGTATAATATAGACTATTAAGTGTATAATATAGACTATATTGTATACACTGTTGATAATAGTAGTATTCTTTAACGTGATGCCACGATGTTTCTGCAGCGTCGCATCCCCCAGATGTATTTCATGCAACCTTACAATGTTCCCCGATTCAAACATTTTCGGGCCAAAAATTTTGAAAAAACCGTCCGGGATAGGTCGTCCGCTGCGACGGCAAGGTTCCGAGATATGCATCCCTAGAGTTGTAGCATAACTTCCTGTTTATCGGAGATTTCACATTCCGCGTTTCCTCTGGGATACGGTTATAGAAATATGTAATATTTATATACATTGTCTGTTATTAAAGCCACATCGCGTATAAAATGTTATCATAGAAGAGGAATTTTATATATTTAAGTCCGTCGGGCGAATGAAAACTGCATTATTTGTTGCTTCACTTGCGTGCAGGCAAATTGCTCTCAAATATTTGTGGAGCTGCTCTTGTGTTTCTCACTAGAAAATATAGTTCGCCAAGTTTAGTCAGAATTCATTCGCTCTGGTATTCAGTTAATTAATTAATGATAATTAACGATCACAGGTACACCACCGATTTTCCTGCAAGCTGATGGTACTGATGACTCTTTAATACCCCGTACAGACTGCAAATTTGATATGGTATTAAACTGGTGCGGGTCAGGCGCGCGCCAAATTTCTGCAGTGTGTATACACGCTATTCCGCTCCAAATACGCGCTGGCCCGCACCAATTTGGCCCCGAAAATAAAGGAGGGCCAGGCCCGGGATAAGTTATCCCGCACCAAGCTGTGTCTGTACGCAACACTCGGGCCAGATCCGGTGCTAAATCGCAATACGCATGCGCATAGTAAATGTTTGCGGGGTGACGTGGCGAGCTGAACTTAGAACTGATGACTCATTTAATGTAGGATCAAATTTGTCCGTACGGGGTATTGCCAAAATTACCCAAATTAGTCAAAAATGAATCTTGCCAAAATTACGCGCTCATTCGAATTGTTTACGCTGCACTTGTTGGCGGCGATACCTCGATTTAGTGGTATTTTTAGCTTATTTTGTGTACAATTAGCCTAGACGCTTACCTTACTATGGCTTCTAAAATAGATGCAAGCGTCAGTCGACGTGCCAAGCGTAAACACTAATCCATATCGATTCATCCATCGTTTCGTTATTATTATTATTATCTATCCTTTGTTGATATCCGGTAAAATGGAGATTCCAGCAAGGCTTTTGAACCGAGGGTGCCGTAAAATCGGTGGTACGCCTGTATGACGTCATTTGTGTTTAATCTATAAAGACTTCATATAATAATAGCCAAGATTGTTTGATATCAGATTATATACTGAGCATCTCAGACAAATCTACTGAAAATAGTTCATTTAAACGGCTATACCCCAATAATACTCGCGGTATATTTTACCAGCCTTAAACAGTATTACTTAAAGTCTGAGGAACAGGGACAGGGAATGACCTTAAAGCTGCACAATGCGCATCCAAACGCTAATTTCTCCAGTACTATACTAGCAAATACTTCGTGTCATGCATAATCACACTACCTTATGACAAAATAAACTCTAGTTCCTCCCATTTCACTGCGCGTTGTCTTATAAAAGGTATTTGAAAATACCTCCATTGTTGTTAAAATTCTCCGATGTTGTTGACAGTTTCCCCAATCCCCAAGCAACCGTGCAGCGGTGCTGCGGTACAGCGGTACGCGGTGTACGCAAAGATAAACATGGTGACTCACGTCACCGACTTCGGAGCTATTTGTTGGCTAAACAGTGCGGCGTTTTGCGCGGCCAGAATGCCAGTTTTCTCACCTCTTTTTGTAGGTTTTTAAGCAAACGCGCAGTGAAATTGGGAGCAACTAGAGTTTATTTGTCATAAGGGTAGTGTGATTAGTGCAAATGACACGAAGTATATTTGCTAGTCTAGTGATGGAGAAATTACGATTGTGGAATGCGCATAGTGGCGGCAAACATTGAATATGGAGTGTAACCAGGGTTACAATACATGCGAAACTTGGCCCCGTTTTGACCCCCAACTTGCATGTCGAAGAACCAAACGGATGTTTTTTTGCTCCCCACCCCCGGTAGCATTGATATAAGTGAATCGAACTGGAGCTTATATAAATACTAGAATATCAGAGTTAACATAAATGCGATACATTTCGGCGTTGATAACGTTTGGAACTATTATAGAATAATAATATTATATTACAATTAAACTATAATTTTTATATAAAGTGTGTGTTTATGAGCTGTTCCCGGTGTGTGTGGTGTGTGTGTGTGTGTGCTGTGTGCTGTGTGTGGTGTGTGTGTGAGTGAGTGGGTGTGTGTGTGTGTGTGGGGGGGGGTGTGTTGGGTGTGTGTTGTGTGTGTGCTGTGCGGCGCGGGATGCGCGTGTATGTCAGACATCACAGTCCATAATAGGAGGAGGTCCCTATAAAGAGTCCCTTAATTCATGGACTCTTGACAACATCAACGATTCAGATAATAGCTACAAGTGACATAACAATTCGTGTCTCACAGCGCATCTCTAGTGGGTCATTATTCTGGCTGTTGGCGGATCGTTTCGGCCCTATTGATACAGTCGAACGCACGGGGCCTGTTTATATGCATCCGGTGCAAGAGTTCCCCGGTCGATGTACATCCCTGTGAAGACCATTTGTTAATTGGATTGGTGAAACTCGACCCTGTACCAGGTCGAGCAAAGTCTCGGCCGTATCTATCTATAGATTGCTTCATCTATACAATCTTACCTGTGTTTGCCGACGAGCACACCTGAACCTCGTGCGATAGAAGCAATTAGCAAAGGTAGTTGCCGACGCAGCGTGTAAGTGTGAAACGCTCCTGTGATATTCTAAAATATGTATCCGAGCAGGTGTTGTGAGCAAGCTCTCAATGACTGCTAATCGCCCAAATCCAGTCTCGGCGGAGAATCTGGAAAAATGCGATCATACGCAGTAATGGAATACATACACGAAGTTTCGTTTTCAGAATTACAGTTTTAGATACACGATATATAGTGGCAGCATGACAACGAACATTCTGCCATAATGGCACGAAGTACATGACACAGACACGAAGTTTCGTTTTCGAGATTGAGATAATGAAGTCATTTTTGTTTTAGATACACGATATATATAATGACGACGAACATTCGCACATTCCCTAATGCGTCGTAGATTAATCGTCATCAGTAGATTTTACCTGTTTCCTTTGACGAGCCGCACTGAGCCTCACAGGGAGAACGCGCGTTTGTGTTACTAAAGCTGCGGATCTGCTGATGTATGGTGTGGGTTGGTTAAAGTAAGGGGTTGGCGGTCTTGGCGGCCGAAATAATGGCGGCCTAGGGTATTTACGTGGGAGCTAAGGTGATTGTTAAGTAAGGGGGTAGATTTACGGCTGGGCTAATTTAGATTACGTGGGAACTATAGGGTTTTAGTTAAGTTATGGGTTACGTTATGGTTAAGTTAAGGTTATGGGCAGGGCTAATTTGGATCAGGTTATGGTTGGGGGGGTTATGCTTAGGTTTGGGAGGTCAGAGTAGAAGTTTAGGGGGTTTAAAAGGGTTTGCCGGGGGACAGTTTTCATTGGCGCAAATAACGGCCGTGCAGGTACAGGTAGCTAGCAAATAGATGATTATAAACATTCATCCACTACAGAACTTCCTATGAGCCAACTAAGAGATATGCAACTGTCGTACAGACCTGTATGCGTCTTACCTAGCTGAGGGGTTGCTGGATCGTGTCACTAATTGAACCGGAGATGATTATCATCCGAATTGCGCTGAACGACTGTGAGTGACAAAACTCCCATCAGCTATACGAGGCCGTGACGAGCGAGTTAAGAGAGGAGCCGGATAAGACAGGATCAGAGCGATGAGACGAGGAGAGAGAGAGAGAGAAGAGACTCGAGAAGAGAGCATGAAGAGAGAGGGAGCGAGTGGGAGAGAGGGAAGCGAGAGGCAACAGATGAGAGGAAAGAGAGAGAGGAGAGAGACAAATCAGAGAGAGAGCCGATAGAGAGATGTTAAGAGTCGATAGAAAGGGGAGACAAACCAGAGAAGAGAGAGAGAGAGATGAAGAGAGAGAGAGCGAGTAAGAGAGACTAGGAAGAGAGAGAGAGAGAGGAGAGGGGAGGGAGCGAGAGGGAGAGAGGGAGCGAGAGGCAAACATATAGAGAGAGAAAGAGAGAGAGAGAGAGACAGGGACTGAGTAGGTAAGATGAGAGGAGAGAGAGAGAAAGAGATGAGCGACGAAACCGAGAGAGAGAGTGATGAGAGAGGTGAGAGAGGTGGGAGGGAGAAAGGAGACAAACTGAGAGAGAGAGAGAAGAAGAGAGAGAGAGAGAAAAGGAGGAAGAGAGAGAGAGTAGAGATAGAGAAGACAATATAAGGAGATGAAGAGAGGGAGAGAAGAGAGAGAGAGAAGAGAGCAACAGAGAGAGAGAGAGAGAGAGAGAGAGAGAGAGAGAGAGTGAGAGAGAGAGGGGAGGGAGACGAGATATCACCCGACAGAGAGAGAGAGAGAGAGAGAGGAGGCGGAGAGAGAAGAAAGAGAGAAGGAGAAGAGAGAGACGTAAGAGAGAGAGAGATGAGAGAGAGAGGAGAGAGAGGAGGATAGAGAGAGGAGTGAGAGAAGATAAGATAGAAAGACGTGGGAGATATATCGGAGAGAGGAGGATGAGCAGAGAGAGAGAGAGAGAGAGACGACCACGGGGAGAGAGATAGAGAAAGAGAGAGAGAGGAGCGAGAGAGAGGCGCGAGAAAGAGAGAGAGAGATAATGGGACAGAGAAGACAGACAGAGCAACAGACAGACAAGACAGACAGTACATACAGACAAGCAGGCAGACCAGACCGACAGACAGACAGACACGACAGACACGACAGACCGAGCAAACAGAACGGAGTCGACATGACGGACGGACGGAGCAGATCAGACAGAGCAGTACAGGACGGAGAGGGAGGGGGATGGAGGGAGGAGGAGGAAAGAAGACAAAAAGACGGGCAGGAAGAGAGAGAGAAAGAAAGGGAGGAAGAAAACTATAGGGAGACAGACCAAAAAGAGAGAGAGAGAGAGAGAGAGAGAGAGAGAGAGAGAGAGACCAACGGGAACAGCGAATGAGAATGGGAGAGAAATGCGATGAACTATTGTCGTGCAGTGCTTGTATACGCAGGCGGTCTGTGCAATGGCATACTAACGATATCACACAGAGCAAATATTGCTTCGCGCTTCGCCGCAGCTGCCTCTCGTTGCGGCATCCCATCCTCTTACAGAACGACCCTGTAATCGTTTGATGTGCCACATACACATACACGGCAGCCCGCGAGACTATAGAGAGACAGATATCGTGTGACAACACAGATAGAGCGACAACACGCGTTACACAGTGTACACGTCGGCGTGTTTATGAAATACTGTCCGAGAACACAAAATGTACTATATATATCTCTCCGTATACAGGCATATGGAGAGACATATTATGATATGCACACCCAGACATGTATGTGTGGGTGTGTGTGTATGTATTGGAGGCCAGCTGGCTGGGTGTGCGTGTGTTGTGGTGTGTGTGGTGCTGTGTGTGTGTGTGTGTGTGTGTCGTGTGTGGTGTGGTGTGTGTGTGTTTTGTGTTGTGTCGAACAAGTCCGGCCCCACCGTGTAAAGCGCGTAGAAGGTGATCCTAATCTAATAACTAGGAGTGTTGTTGCTGCGTGAGCTTACCAGTGCTCCACCAATTTCCGCAAACCCATAGCCGCTATATAGTGTGATATATTATATCACATATACTGAAAGAAAGTAACAATACACACAGAAAGCCACCCATGCTAGATAAGAATAACAATGTACGAAATAGGAAAAGGTGTAATAACTATTTTAACACCCTTTTTCCCTAATTTTTTACAGTTATTTTCTTATAATAGGCCGTATATATCATTATATATATATATAATACTATATAAGTCCTGGATCCTTGAGTCCTATACTGTCGTAGAGTGCTCCGATGCATTAAGTTGCAGAGCGTAAATAAATAAATTAATTTAACTACAGACTGCTAGGACAATGTTTATAATATATAATATATAGTATTATACTTATAATAATATATATATATAGTATATATCTAATATAACCAGGAGTGAATCATATAGCATTCTCTAATTATTCACTCCGGCCTATTAATATATATATAGGTGATATATACCTATATATATAAGCGCTATATATAATATATATATATATATATACCTACTGTGTGTGTGCCGCATACTCCTACTCGCTAACACGGGTGTCGTTACCAATGTTGTGTTCAAGATGAGACGGTAAGCATGCTTGGATGAGCATTTCCTTACTGATACAGGAGCCTAGGTTAGGCTGCTCATGGGACGGACTGACTGTCGTATGATACCCGCGGCGGACACCCTGTCCGCGTCATCCCACGGCATCGGCGTCCTGTGGCTTGCCCGTACAGTGCAGGCGCTGCCATACGACGTCCGCATGTCGCGCGCTTAGCGTTAAACGACAGGTGCTTGTCTGATTGAAGCCAAGGCTGGCTCGTCATCAGCATCATCATCCAAGCAGCCAGCGGCAGCAAGCAACAACCCAACAGTGGGCAGCAATAGGCAGCAGCACCACTCAGGAGCAGCAGGCAGTAGGCCAGCAGTAAAGCAGCAGCAGCAGCAGCAGGCAGCCGCCGCAGCAGCAGCCGCAGCTGGCAGCCGCAGCAGCAGCAGCAGCAGCCGTGCAGCAGCAAGCAGCAGGGCAGCGTAACGCAGCAGCGCAGGCCAGCAGCAGGAGCAGTAAAAAACAGCCAGCAGCAGCAAGCGACGGCTAGTGCAGGCAGCCGCGCAGCAGCCGTCAGCAGGCAGTCAGCAGCAGCGAAGTAAGGCAGCGGTCAGCAGGGCAGCCGCAGCAGCAGCAGCATGTAAGCAGGCAGGCAATTCTCGAAATTCTTCGAGTCCACAATCCGGCACCGTCACGTGTAACGCTAATGTGATCTAATGCTAATACTTAGGAGTGTTGTTTTCTGGTGCTTACCAGTGGCCTTCACAATTTCCAACCATATAGCCGCTGTTATATTGAGTAGGTATTACATGAGTATCTATATAGGTAGAAGTAAAATCACACACGCGTAATACACGCCATGTAGATAAGAACAGAGAGTGTAGCGGATAGAAAAATGGTGTTAAATAACTATTCTTAATCAGCGCTCTATTTCCTATCTTGTTACATTTATGTTTCTTCATTAATATGGCCCTTATATTAGGTTACCTTATTGATATATATGATATATTATAGTATATATTGTATACGTGTGGGATGCTTGATGTCTATAGCTGCGTCGTAGAGTGCTCGATGCATTAAGTTGCAGAAGCGTAGATAAGAGTAAATTAAGTGTTAATCTACAGAACTACAGATTATATAGTATATACTAGTAGTATCATATATATGATATATATAATGATGATCATCAGAGTGAAGCAATATAAATCTCTATTATCTTCCACGTCGCGGATATAATATATATATATATGAAGTATATAGTATAGGAGATATTTATCTATAGTATAAGGTATATTATAAATATACTTATGATATATATGGTATACTATAGTATACTATTGATAGTATATTAGTAGTATTACTATTAACGCTTATGTTGTGTGTGGTCCGGTCATATCTGCTACTCGTACACGTTCGCGAACAAGAAAAAATGTGTTGTGTTCAAGATGATGACGGCCTGCTGGGCTACAGTTTCCCTACTGATGACAGTGAAGCCGAGGTTAGGTGCTGCTGCAGTCGGGACTGACTGTCGTGACTTGATCACCGCAGTGTTGACGCGCGGGGGGCGGAGCGGGGGACCACCTGTGCCGCGTCATTCCGAGAGCTATTCGCGTCTGTGATTTGCCGTACAGTGACGGGCTCGATTGATCGACGTGCCGCAATGGGTCGCGCCGCCCGTTGAGCGGTAGAGACGACAGTGGTGGCTTGTCTCTGGATTTGAAGGAAGTTCCATGCTTATCAGCATCATGCTATCAGCTGAGCAGGCGGTGCAGGCAACAACTGACAATCAGTTGGCATGCAGAATAGCGAGGGCAGCACCGGACTTCAGGAAGAGAATGGAAAAAAAAGCAGGCAGCTAGTGAGGCGCATGTAGCAGGCAGGCAGCTTAGCAGCATGGCAGCTCTGGCCGGCAGCAGCCGCAGCAGCACAGCACAGGCAGGTAACCAGAGCACCGCAGCAGCCACGCCGCAGCAGGCAGCAGGCAGTAACAGCAGGCAGCAGGGGCAGCCGCGCGCGAGAGCAGCCGCGCAGCAGCCGCAGCAGCAGGCAGCAAGTAGCAGCCGCAGCACGCAAGCCGCAGGCAGCAGCCAAGGCGCCGCGCCAAGCAAAGTGCCCAAAGCCCCCCCCGGCACCGCAGCCGCAGCAGCTAGCAGCAGGCAGGCAGTAACTAGCAGCAGCTCGCAGTCAGCAGGCAGCAGCCGCAGCGCAGCAGCAGTAGCGAGGCAGCAGCCGCCATGCGGCGAGCAGGCCTGCGGAGCGAGCAGCTTAGGGCAGCAGCAGCAGCCAGCAGGCAGTGCCGCAAGCAGCAGCAGGTCAGTAAGCAGGGCACCAGGCAGCCAGGTGAAGCAGCCGTGCAGTCTAGCAATTCGTCTTCCTACGGGGGTGGCGACTTTTCGGTTTATGAGATTCAGGCCGAATGTGGCGATTGAATTGCCTGCTGCGTGTCGAACGATAAAACGCGCTAGTAGTTCACTCGTTCGTGATTAAGCTTGGCGACAATTTCGCATCACGCAACCTTCGACAGCAGGGCTTCACAGCCGTGCGGTGAATACTGAATCGATATCAGATATGTGGAAGCAGCTGTCTGCTATAAGTGTGATTATCGCTTTGCAGTGCTTCTGCCGCCTTGCTATGTTCTCTATAACTAACTAACTTACAACTATAACTCTAGCAAATGGAACCGTATTTGAATCCTCGAGTCAAATTTATTAAAATCTGTATATAAATCGACGATGTGCTTGACTGCTTGTCGACACCATGGTGTTATACTAATTCTTTATCATTATTATTATTATTATTATTATTATTATTATTATTATTATATATATATACTAATATAATATATATTTAGCAATAATAGTTTTGTTAGGTGTAAAATCAGGAGAAAATGATACAAGGAATTTCTTCCATGTTCTGGAGACTAACTGTAATTTATTAAGCCTATTTTAATAAAC
Organism: Priapulus caudatus; assembly: GCF_000485595.1. Lineage (NCBI taxonomy): Eukaryota > Metazoa > Priapulida > Priapulimorpha > Priapulimorphida > Priapulidae > Priapulus > Priapulus caudatus. The sequence goes on along the minus strand of NW_014577644.1, from coordinate 69,256 downwards.
ACAAACGGCTATTCACAAGTTATTCGCATATGCACGTGACGAAATACACGTAACACGAAGGAGGTAGAGGAAGGGAAAAGAAAAGGAGTAGGTGGGAGAGCGTAACAGAGATTTGGGAGAGTAGAGGGAGGAAGAAAACTAGAAGGCAGTAGAAGAAATGAAATATGAGCGATTGTGTGGCAAGAGCAAGACTTACTCTTAATAATAATAATGTCAATGGAAAGGTGTAAAACTGAGAGGCGACCTCTTTTCATGCTCATCCTGTTACTCCACTCGGCACTGTTTGTGTGAAGATGTGCGTGTTATACATCTCAGTTCGTGTAATTGTACTGAGTTGCATGCAACAATACGCTAAATCCGATTATTCGGATTGCTAATTGCAACCAGGACACTATCAGCAGATTTATAAATAGACCAGGATGTGTGTATTATGTGGAAGATTACGCCTGAGAATATAGGTAGGGCCTATTTATAACCGCCTTGGCTTCGGCAAGAGCAGTGTTTTGTCATAACGGAGTGAGTAGCCGATATTTTCGGCTCGGACAAGATGCTTGGTATTATCTATACTGGTATTACTAGTACTCGGCAAATGTAATTCTCACTACTTGACATTATGTACGACTATAATCGGTTGTGAACAGTGCTATTTACTTCCAGTTCGTGTGTACGGCTGATTGTTAACTACTATATATTAAGTTTACTATATAGTTTACTATATATTATAGTTTTACTATATATATTTACTATATATATTATAGTTAACTACTAACTATTATACGGTACCATGACATAACGCGATCACGTACATATACGTGTAATATACATATACAATAGCTGCGGATCGTACGTGTAATGTCAAGACATATTCTATCTTCTAGAGATGCTCTACGAACGCGAGGCGGAGATATATATATATATATATATATATATATATTATCCTGATATTATATGGCTTAATTGCTCATGATCTAAACTTTAGGTGCGTGTTTCCGAAACTAAAAGCCTCGGCGGTTATGTTATCGTAATTATCCAATATGAACCCAATTTTCGTATCGTCGAAAGAATGTACGTTGCATGCAACATTGGAAAATTTTCTCCTTAAACAGACAGGACAGGCCAGACAGATAGACAGACAGACAGTGCAAACGTTACTACAGATAGACAGATAGACAGACCATACGTAGCAGACAGACACAGACACAGACACACACTCTGCCGCGCGTGAGAGAGAGAGAGAGACCGCAAGAGAGAGAGAGACCAAGACCGAGAGAGAGAAGACGAGATTAGCGCCGCGAAAGCTATTACATTAACTACTTCGTTATTTCTTGCGCACAGTTCTATTACGCCCACAGCTAAATACTCATTTTACGCTCATTTTTGTCTTTGTTTCACACGGCCAGTGCGTCCGTGTTTTAAGTCTGCAGGCGCATTACTATAGGCCATATTACCTGTAGCGCACCAACAGCCGAGCGCCAGTTAACGGGGCAATTGAGAGATCAGTCGATCACGCCTATACGCCTGTGTTATAGGAAAAGTAGCTTTTCTTTCGCCAGTGTTTGGCCAAATCAATATGTTATACCGGATAGCGGTCTACCATTAATAATACTCGATCGATTGCAACTACGTGTCATAATAGGTGCAACTTCCCTGGCCTCGCCACAAAAAACTCGGCTTACCAAGCATATCCATATATCTATACGTGCCATAACGTTCCACGATGCAGAACGCCATTTGATTTGCGATCATCGCCTCTGTTTTTACCAATTAAAAGTACACAAGTGTTCCAAAGTGTCAGGACAGCCTCTATAATAGCAGCCATACGCTAATTTAGCATTTCTATAGTTCTAGCTCTAGTATATAGAATGGTGTTTGTAATCTATGATAATCGCGTGGGAGTTTCGCTCGGTGGACCTAGAACTCAACGCTACCAATCGACGATCTTGTCTTGGGCAGCATTGATTTTGACAGTCCCATACACTCTGATTTCCCTCCCAACCAGTCACATATTCTGCACGTAATCTTGGGAAAAACTGGCTCGCCATCTAGTTTTCCAGGTAAGGCACTAGAACATATATGAGTGTTCGTGCACAATTCTTTGCATACATTCATCAGTGAGTGAGAGTGAGTGTGAGTGAGTGACGTGAGTGATCGTGACGTGAGTGAGAAGTGAGTGTAGTGAGGTGACGTTGAGTGAGCTGAAGTGACGTGAGTGATGTGATGTGAGTTGCATCCGGTGGTTGAGTAAGTGAGTGACTGCGATTCCGTGAATGAGCAGTGAGTGCGTAGAGTGCGTGACTGTGAGGCATAGTGAGTGAGTGAGTGAGTGAGATGCGTGAGTCGATGTGAGCTGAGTGCAGTGAGTGAGTGAGTGATGTGACGAGTTGAGTCATGCGTGCGTGTCGTGCGTCGCGTGCCTGCGTCTGCCGTGCCCGGAGAGCAGGGTGAGCGATCGACGTGACAGTTGATGACGCGGCCGAGTGAGTGAGTGAGTGAGTGAGTGAGTGAGTGTGATACATGACGTGTTACTAGCGAGCGCTCTACCCTACTCCCCCCACACCCACACACGGATGTAACCTCTGCGCACGTAATGCTACGATGTAACGACAGCCACGTACACCCGTCCCTATCTCTCTCTTTCTTTCTCTCTCTCTCTCTCTCTCTCTCTTTCTTTCTTTCTTTCTCTCTCTCTTTCTCTCTCTATGTGTGTGTGTGCGTGCGTGCGTGTGTGCGTGCGTGCGTGCGTGCGTGTGTGTGTGCGTGTGTGCGCGACCTCTCTCTCCCTCTCTCTATCTTTGCCTCCCCCTCCCCCTCTCTCGCTCTCTCTCTCTCTCTCTCTCTCGCTCTCTCTCTGCCTCTCTCTCTCTCTCTCTCTCTCTCTCTCTCTCTCTCTCGCTCTCTCTCACTCTCTCTCGTTCTCTCTCTCTCTCTCACTATATATATAGACGTTATCTAAGATCTTTGAGAGACATTATATATACGTAAGGCTTCGAAAAGCACAGGATGTTGAAAATCGGCGCTTGAATTCTCCGTTTTTTTTGCGCATCGTGCATGCGACGTAGCTCGGGGTTGGTTTTGTGCGTTTGTAAGTGGCGCGCTTATGTATCGTGGCATGAGCGTAAATGACATGATATTATACTGCTTTGTAATTATGTTAGCAGGCCTTGCTAAAAGGTTTCCTGTCCGACGTGCGCGTTATAATCATGCATCAGTGATACCTCGCAAGGTCACAGTCGTACAAAATAATATCCCGTTACTGGCTATCATCCGCTATATTACTGTCTGCCGTCCTAGTAGCCTAATAGCGATATCTTGAGTTTCGCGCATGATCATGATGTAGTATCCAGGTATGTGTGTGTTTGTGCGAGCGCGTGTATGTTTGCGTGCGTGCGTGCGTGTGCATGCGTGCGTGCATGTGAACGTGTATGCGCGTGTATGTGCGGGTGTGTCTGCGCACTTGTGTAGATAATGCTACGATAAAACAGACAATGCCGAGTTTACCTGAATAACACAAGTTTAAACCAAGTTTAACACAAAATATATTTGACCGTTGCCATAGCAACTCTCATATTAGCTGGGGATTACATCCCAAATACGGGATCGCCACTCCGTAAATGGCAAGCAGACGTTGTTATATCCATAGCTGAAAAGACTGTGATGCGGCTGACTGCAAGGATATGTCAGCATCTCATCCCACTCCACACTGATTCCGTAAATCTAGCATCGAGATTTCGACAACGTGACGAAACACAGATCGCAGCAAATCCGTAGCAACAGACACTTTCTGCCCGAGGGACGGTCGAACCACGAACTCCAAGAGAAACAGATGTAATTCGATCGTTCACTACCATTTAAGGAAAAGCAATATACGTACATAAACGTACTAGCAGTGCGTCAATAACGTTATAGCTGTATGTTCGGCACGATATCCGTAAGGGAGAGTGAGGCAATAGCCGCTATTAACGATTACGTGCACGTATAAAGCTTCCCTTCATACACTCGTTGACTTTCGTCTTTATTGATTGCATGGTGCTGAATAGACATCACTTTAGGGGACCTCTTTAGTCGCTGAAATTACGATGAAGTTATATAATCTACAGGTAGCACAATTTTTACTAAATCAGCCAGTGAGTGAGTGAGAGTGATTGAGTGGGAGTGAGTGAGTGAGTGTATATTATCCTGATATTATATGCTTAATTTGCTCATGTCTAAATTTAGGTGCGTGTTTCCGGAAACTCGCCTCCGGCGGTTATGTTATCGTAATTATCCATATGAACCCAATTTTCGTTCGTCGAAGAATGTACGTTGCATGCACATTGGAAATTTTCTCTTAACAGACAGACAGGCAGACAGATAGACAGACAGACAGGCAAACGTACATACAGATAGACAGATAGACAGACATACGTAGAGACAGACAGACACAGACACACACGCGCGCGTGAGAGAGAGAGAGAGAGGGAGAGAGAGAGAGGGAGAGAGAGAGAGAGAGAAAGAGAGAGAGAGAGAGACGAAGATTAGCGCGCGAAGCTTTACATTAACTACTTGTATTTCTTGCGCACAGTTATATTACGCACAGCTAAATACTCATTTTACACTCATTTCGTTTTTGTTTCACACGGCAGGCGTCGTGTTTTAAGTCTGCAGGCGCATTACCTATAGCATATTACCTGTAGCAGCAACAGCCGAGGCCGTAACTGGCCATTAGAGATCAGTCGATCAGCAGCTATAGGCTGTGTTATAGGAAAGTAGCTTTTCTTTCCGCCAGTGTTTGCCAAATCAATATGTTATCCGATAGGGCCTACCATAATAATACTCGATCGATTGCCAACTACGTGTATAATAGGTGCAACTCCCCTGGCCTCGCCACAAAAACTCGTACCAAGCATTCCATATATTATACGTGCATAACGTTCCCACGTGCAGAACGCCATTTGCATTTGAGATCATCGCCTTGTTTTTACAATAAAAGTTACACAAGTGTTCAAAGTGTCAGGACCAGCTCCTATAATAGCAGCATACGCTAATTTAGCATTTCTATAGTCTAGCTCTAGTATATAGAATGTGTTTGTAATCTATTGATAATCGGTGGAGTTTCGTGGACCTAGAAACTCAACGCTACCATCGACGTCTTGTCTTGGGCAGCATTTATTTTGACAGTCCCAAACACTCTGTTTCCCTCCCAACCAGTCAATATTTGCATAATCTTAAAAACTGGCTGCACTAGTTTTCCGGTAAGGCACTAGAACATATGACGTGTTCGTGCACAATTCTTGCTACATCATCCAGTGAGTGAGAGTGAGTGTGAGTGAGTGAGTGAGTGAGTGAGTGAGTGAGTGAGTGAGTGAGTGAGTGAGTGAGTGAGTGAGTGAGTGAGTGAGTGAGTGAGTGAGTGAGTGAGTAAGTGAGTGAGCGAGCGAATGCGTGAGTACGTGAGTGCGTGAGTGCGTGAGTGAGTGAGTGAGTGCGTGAGTGAGTGAGTGAGTGAGTGAGTGAGTGAGTGAGTGAGTGAGTGAGTGAGTGCGTGCGTGCGTGCGTGCGTGCGTGCGTGCGTGAGAGAGGGAGTGAGCGATCGAGTGAGTGAGTGAGTGAGTGAGTGAGTGAGTGAGTGAGTGTGATACATGACGTGTTACTAGCGAGCGCTCTACCCTACTCCCCCCACACCCACACACGGATGTAACCTCTGCGCACGTAATGCTACGATGTAACGACAGCCACGTACACCCGTCCCTATCTCTTTCTTTCTCTCTCTCTCTCTCTCTCTCTCTCTCTCTCT
>NW_014577644.1:47569-63001 GCF_000485595.1 Priapulus caudatus | reverse complement strand
TAGCGTATATATTGATCATGTTCATATTAGTTATGTCTGTGCTTGTTGTTAATTATGTTAGCCCCAGCTGCCCCCCTGCTCACACAGGCAGTGAAATTACCTTGTTCGTCGATCGTGCTGTCTGTTTATACATTCGATGGGCCATTTCTATGAGAAGCTCTCGTCATAGGTCACTATGTCGTTACTAAAATTAATATTTCCGTTACTTGGCTATCATTCCGCTATTTATTACTTGTCTGTCTCGTCTGCTATGTAGGCGTCTAATTAGCGATTATTTTGTTGATTGTTCGCGGTCGTAGATCTATGTATTATTATTCCAGGGGTATTGTTGTGTGTGTTTCGTTCGTAGCGCGTTGTTTATGTTTCCGTGCTGTTCCCGTTGAGCGTTTGTGCATTTGTCGTGCGTGAGCTTCATTCTGATTTACGTGTTGTCGCTGGTGTATTGTGTTGTCTTGTGGGTGTTTGTCTTGGCGCACTTTTGTGTAGATATTAGTGCTCTTATTCTGATTATAAACAAGATCAAATTTCCCGACTCCTTACTCTGATCAGTGTTTAATCACATTTACGTGTTATATATCCTCTCAACCCACACATATATTCATCAGAAAATGTACCACCTGATCCGTTGAATCCTCTGCCTTGGTCCAGTATGCAAACTTCCTCATATTTATCTTGCTGGGTTTACATCCCATAATTACGTGGATTCGTCCTTACTCCCGCTAATCTGGCAAGCAGACGTTGTTATATCCATAGCTGAAAGATCTGTGAGGCGGGCCTCTGACTGGCAAGACTATGTTCAAAGCGCATGCTCATCTCCCACTCCAACACTGATCTCCGTAAATCTAGCATCCGAAAAGATTGCGACAACGTACGAAACACGATCGCCGCAAAATCCGTAGCACAACACAGACACTTTCTGCCCCCAGGACGGTGCTGAACGCATCGTAACTCTCAAAAAACACCAGTGTAATTCGATCGTTTCCACATGTACCATTTAAAATGAAAAACAATATACGTACATAAACGTACTAGCAGTGCGTCAAAACGTATAGGCTGTATTTTCGGTCCACGTATATCTCGTAAGCGAGAGTAGACGGCAATAGCCGCTTATTAATCGACTTACAGACGGGCACGTATAAAGCTTCCTTCATACACTCGTACTTTCGTGCTTTATTGATTGCATGGTGCTGTAATAGACATCCTACTTTAGGGATACCTCTAGTCGCTGAAATTACGAATGAGATTATATAATCCTACAGGTAGCCACAATTTTACTAAATCAGCCAGTGAGATGAGTGAGAGTGATCTGAGTGGGAGTGTAGTGAGTGAGGGGAGTGAGTGGAGTGAGTGAGTGAGTGAGTGAGTGAGTGAGTGAGTTAGTGAGTGAGTGAGTGAGTGGGAGTGAGTGAGTGAGTGGGAGTGAGTGAGTGAGTGAGTGGAATAACCATGGTGACCGGTCTGCCGTTTTGTGTTTGAAACGGGATCAGATTACATGCTGGAAATTCTCGAAAACAATCTGGTAACAGCTTCGAGTGAAGATTGGACTTTGAATCTGCGATCTGACATTTAGCGTTAAATTGACCACGTCACGAATTTTCTATGGTAAAATTTTTTTTTAATTTTGTTGCCATTTTTTTACATTAAAAGTAAGAACTAACAGGACTAAACGTATCGTCAAATTCTTACCTAATAAGATTGTTTCTCAACTAGTTAAAAATCCAAAAAACCTGGACGATATGATATTAGTGTTCCTAACATTAATTGCGTGCTATAGGCTATGTATGAGTCACGAGTGTATGTTCACATTGAACAATATAATAAAATAAGAAGTATAATGCAGCAATTTAACCTTAAAAAGTGAACAAAATTACTTATATTTTGTGAAAAAGTGGAAATATTTTTTTTTTTTTTTTACTATTTACGGTAAAGCGTATGCCACGTATGCGCCTAAACTCTCTAAGTATTTTTAATTAGTTTCTGTTTATTGTTTACTCAGGCCTGCTGCTTATGGGCGCCCTATACTGTTGTACAACACCTTAACTACGTGGAATTCACCAGTAGATGTCATGTATAGACGGCAAGCCTGAATAAACCTGACGCAAACATACTTTAAAGGTTTTAGTAAATATACACAATATGCACCATTTTCGTGATGAATGGCGTAAGATTTAAATCCAAATACTCGACACATTCTCCGCATGATTTCCAACAATGTTGTAGGATCACACACAAACGGTCCGATCACCATGGCTACCTCATTTGGTGGAATTGCATTTTTGAACAAAACAAATTTCATCTTTCATGCGTTTTAGACGTCTGTGAGGCATCTATCGTACGTGCACAATGCAGCTTAGTACACTCTATTACCAAATATTACCAAAAGAAGTGGAGAAAACGGCCCTTTCACAGTGACGAAGGGAAATAATTAGCGGAAGGCTACTGTGTTGTATCACCTATAGGAAGTCTATGGACATGCAGAAACGTAGCAGTGACTGTGAGGAAGATAACTCACAAACGTATAATTCCATAGCCGTATAACAAATACTATAACAAATACAAGATGCAGCATAACGTTTATTCTCGTTTGATAGTAATGTCCAGAAAGTAATGTTCCGAATGTACAACGAGCATGTGTTACGGCATATAAACTACATATATATATATCAGTAGCCTTGCACTCAGTAGACGTGCAATCAAGCTCGCAACCTATCAGTTTACATCGTGGATAACATATTATCAGGAGTGTATGATGATTGATCTATTACTATACACTCTCCTGATATGATGGGATACGAGATACGAACATGCAGTGTCATTTGACTATCCGCCCGACCATCCTTCTGTCTATTAGTGCAACAGCCAATTACATTAAAATGTGAATGTGAGTAAATAGGTGGGCAAAATACATTGCTTTTTCTTAAAGAAATGCCAATTGTGCCAGAGATTTCGCAATGCTCTTTCAAAATTAAAATACGTAATGAGAAAATGCAAGCGGAAAATATTTTCGAACCAAACAGGGACAATGCCGAGTCCAATATTATATATGGGGACAATCACTGAGAACTAGCATAATTCTCTTATTGGGTAGCCTTCTTGGTATATGGAGTTATTATTCAGTAATGCACGGACAGACAGGTAATTACGTATACAAATTTAATAATGTACGATCGTTTATATTGATATTTCGTATTTAATAAAAGCAATATCACGTTGAAATGTGAACGGAAGGCAACCCTTGAATCGGTTGAGGTTTATTCTTGTTTATTTTCTACACCACCACCTTCGGTTAATTACACAAATTTAAACGATACAGCGTACAGAGTTTATTAAACAAATGTGATGCAGCTCGGTTGATAGGAATAATATGTATATATATATTCCAATTTCCACCGGATCTAATCAAAAGCTTCTGCAGCGTTCCTTTACGGTAAACATCCCTTTCTAACAAATTCGTGCAAATAACCGAACCAAGTATTATTACAGTGCCGTAGCCTGAGCGGATTCCTCTAGCAAGAAGTAAAATTTCGCGCTGAGGATTGGGAGGGGCAGTTTCACTCAACATGTAGAGTCAGGCGAGAGTGGGTTTAAGACGATGGTTTCACCAAAGACCTTATATATGTACTTATATAGTATATACGGTCTTTGGTTTCACGTATGACTGCGTTGTGATTCACACCTAATCGACGGTCATTTTGCATTTATTATGTCTTTATTTTATTTTTCTACAAAATCTAGGACAGCTCCTACTTCTTCAGCAACCACGTCATAACTATATAGCTAACGTGCTAACTATACAACGTGTTACCTGGATCTCTTGTTAAATAGATAGGATATATGTATATATATATATATATATAGGTAATATGCTGACTAGGTCACGTGTTGATTAGATAACATGCTAACTAGGTCACGTGTTGATTAGATAATGTGTTAACAAGCTACCACGCTAACTACACAACGTGCTAAATTGACGTGTTAACTAGGTCATGTGCTAACTAGATAACGTGCTGACTACGTCATGTTCTATCTAGATGACGTGTTAACTACGTCATGTGCTAACTAGATAACGTGCTGACTATGTCATGTGCTAACTAAATGACGTGTTAACTACGTCATGTGCTAACTAAATAACGTGTTAACTAGGCCATGTGCTAACTAAATAACGTGTTAACATCAACAACTATTAATACATCCCCTCCTCCCACAAAACTCTACAACAACCGAATTATTACCATAACTCCCACGTGCAGACCCAATGCATCCAACTTCCCAACAAAAAAGTACACAAGGCAAAATCAACACTTCCTAAAATACAGCAATTACGCAATGTTAGCAATCTTATAGCTTACTTTCTAGTTATTTATTAAATAATCATGATATTCTAGCTAACCCTAAGGACACTCAACGCTACCACGACTCCCAGCATATACAGTCCCAACACCCCTCCCAACCAATCATTATTGCATAATCTGAAACCCACTTAGTCCCTAAGCACAAGATAACAATTACCCGCACAATCCACACACCAAAGATAAAAGTATATAAGTAAAGAAAGTAGTAAATATAAATAAAGATAATATACACAATCTACTACTATAAAAATGATACAGGAGAAAAAAAGTGATTATAAGATCACGCCGCTGCTCCTCGTCGTCTAGAATATACACATAATATATTATGAATTAGTTAGAAGTTATAGTAAAGTTAAGTTGAAGATATGATGATAGTTAGTATTATACATGACGTTGTTACTAGCGGACGTGATCTACCCGACATCCCCCCACAGCCACACAACACGATGTAACCTCTTCCCAGTAATGCACTGATAACTGGGACATTCCACTTACACCGGTCCCTATCTCCTCTTTTCTTTCTCTCTTCTTCCTCTCTCTAATCTCTCTTCTCTATTCTTTCTTCTTTCTCTCTCCTTCTCTCTCTATTTTGTTTGTTTGTCTTCCTCTTGTCTTGTGTCTGCTTCTTCTTTGGTCTGTTTCTTTTGGTTCTGCTGACCTCTCTCTTCCCTCTCCTATCTTTGCATCCCTCCCCCCTCTCTCTCTGCATCTTCTCTCTCTCCCTCCTCTCTCCTCTGCTCCTACTCTTCTCTTCCTCTCTCTCTCTCTCTCCTATCTCTCTCTCTCTCTCTCCCTCTCTCGCTCTCTCTCTCTTCTCGGTTCTCTCTCTACTTCTCACTATATATATAGACTTTATCTAAAGTACTTTGGTATATGACATTAATTACGTAATCTTCTAAGAGTCACATTAAATTTTTAAAATCTTCTGCTTGAACTCCTTTTTTTTCTCATCGACTTTTTTTCATTGAACGTAAGCTCTTTTGGTTTGTTTGCTTCGGTTAATTCCGGTCTGTATTTGATCTTTCAGAGCGTGGTAAATGACATGATAGTATACTTCTTTGTTAATTATTTATCAGTCCTTTCTAAAATTTTTCCTTCCTACTTCCGTTAAGAGTCAATTGCACTCATTGGATACCGTCCTCAATGGTCACATTCTTAACAAAAATAATCCCTGTTACTGTCTATCATCCGCTATATTAAACTTTCTGTCCTTCCTAACCAAATAATCTATATTTATTTTCTGTGTGCTCTATGGTATCATGATATACCCATTGGTATTGTGTTGTTTTTTTCGATCTCTTTATGGTTTTGGCTGTCTGGTTGCTCGTTGTTCATTCGTGTCTCATGTAAGCGTGTACGTCGTGGTATTTGCTTTGTGGTTCTCTCACTTGTGTAGATAATTCTACAATAAAACAACAATGCCTAGTTAACCTGAATAACACAAGGTTTAAACAAGTACACAAATATAATTTTACCTTCCATCTAAACTCTCAATTATGCTGTATTACATCCCAAATAACGGTGATCTCCACTCCATATGGTCAATCAGACGTTTTAATCTCCATATCTTAAATACTTTTATCTCTGACTGCAAGTGATATGTCAGCATCTCATCCACTCCACACTTATTCTTAAATCTACACGTATGATTTCTACAACTTGACCTAAACACATATCTTATGCAAAATCCTACAACATACACTTCTCCCGAGTTACTTCTAAGCCACTAACCCAATGCGGAAACATGGGATAATCTATCTGATATTCAACATACCATTTAATTAAGAAGTCAAATATACGTAGCATAAACGGTACGTGCATTGCGTCAAATAAGCTTTATACTATGTTCGTCACGGAAATATCTCGGTAATTAGAGTTTGATTCAAATATCCCTATAACGTATTACGTTCACGGGTAAAATCTTCCTTCATACATCTTACTTTCTCTCTTTATTATTGCCTTTGCTTAAATATGACATACACTTTATGTGACTCTTTATTCTCTAAATTACTATAGTATATAATCACAAGCAAATTTTTACTAAATCAGGCCAGTTTGAATTAGTTGATTTATTTATTATTTATTATTGATAATATTATTAGTTATTTGATTAGTATGATATGTTGAGTATGTATAGTTAGGTTAGTATTTATTAGGTTTATTATTTATTGAGTTATGTGTAGGTGATTGTGTAGTTAGTTGTTTAAACAAATGTAAGTTATTAGGTATTTAATAACCATGTTTAACGCTGGTTCTGCCTTTTTTTTTTAAACTTGTATCATGATTACATGTCCTGTAAAATCTCTAAACAATCTGGGTAACAGCTTCTAGGGTTAGGTGATGTACTTTGTTGTTGTGAATCTTCGGACTTACATACTTAAATTTGACCGACGTCACGAAAATTTCTATGTAAAAAATTTTTTAATTTTTTCCATTTTGACAAAAATTAAAACTAAACCAGTGACTAAACGTACGTTCAATTCTACCTAATAAGAATTTTTTCTCACATATTTAAAAATCCAAAAAACCTTTACGGATATGGATATTATTTCCGTAACATTAAATTTTCTTTCTGATAGTCTATGTATGATCACTATTTTATTTCACATTTTTAACAATATAATAACATAAGAAGGTAGAAAATTCATCAATTTAACAGCGCTAAAAATTGGTAACAATTACTTATATTATACTGTTTTGTTTTTTTTAACTATTAACTAAATCCGTATGGCCAGCGTATCGGCCTAAAACTCTCATTATTTTTATTATTCTGTTAATGGTTTACCAGTCCCTACTGGTCTATTTCTGCCCTATACTTTGTACAACACCGTACTACAATCACCAGTATATTCAATTATATACCTCAACCTTAATAAACTACAAACATACTGTTAAATTTTCATAAATATACACAATATCAAGATCTATAATACCCTAGTATTTTTAACAACTTAAAACTGTTGAAATGAGTTGCTATTTACTGATCACCATATTGCTACTTTTCTATCTATGTCGTAAAATGAGATTTCATTTATTCATGAATCGAGAATTCTTGTGTCTCTCCTAAAACATAGAGCCACCTCTTTTCAATGACTATACCCTAATTCTATATAGTCTGCTCCTAACCCCCTCCCCTGCCAAACCTCCCCTCTTATCCACTTCTTCACCATCCTACACTCTCTAAGTCTGTGGAGTCTGTAAAATCTTTTATTTCCCTTATCAATTTATTAATCTGTATCTTCTCGGTTTATCATATTTACATTCTGTTCATGCGTCCTATTGCCTTATTCCATGGTAATACTTCCTAGCACGCTAAGCCCTTCCATATGGATCCTCTCCATCAAGTTTTTTACAACTCAGCCATTGTACTCAGGTGTATAAACATACCAAATTTTTTGCATATACATCAAATATCAGCGTCTCCACTGTTTTATTAAACCTATAGTCCAAAATCATTACCGTCGGGTATCTTTATGGTTTTTTTGTTTAATATTGTTTTCATACTGTGAACTAGTCTCTTTTCAATGTTAGTTGATTTATGTACCGATATCTCACCTATCATATATCTTATTTACCATCCGTTTTCTTTTTTATAGATCAATGTAATTCTTCTTACAATTAAATACCATTAAATATCTATACTCACATTCAAATTAAATAAATTTATCTTGAAATACACTATTTCCCCTTTTTTCTCCTTTTTTGTAACACTCTATGTTATACCTTCTCTTGGAACAATAATGTCACCAATTTTCTTTATGGAATCTTAAGTATTAAACCAGAAAGTAACTCGTACACATTCCCTCATTATTCCAACAAGGTTGTATGGTATCAACACCAAACGTTACCGATAACCATTTTACTCATGGTGTGGGTAATTTCAATTTTTGTAGAAAGCAAAACAAATTCTCTTCATTCGTTTAATGACGTCTTGGTTTAGCATCTAATCTACTGCACAATCTGCTTATTACACTCTATACCAAAAAGTATACCTTGACAAAAGAAAAATTTAGAAAACTGTCCCTTTCACATTACGAATGAAATAATTATCTAAAGTCTACTTTTTTTATCACCTATATGGAAGTCTATGTACATCATAAACTTAGTCATTACGTGTATGGAATATACACTCTCTCAAACTTAATAATTCCATAGCCGTATAACAATACTATAACAAATACAATATTGGTCATCAAACTGTTTATCTCGTTGTATAAGATGCCAAAATAATTTCGCTAATTACAACTAGCAATGTGGTACGTCATAAAACTACATATATATATCATTACCTCATCATTAGACGTGCAATCAAGCCCACTAAACATTTTACATCTTGTATAACAATTATCATATTTTAATTATATTTGATCATATTACTATACACCTCCTAATATGGATATACCATACAAAACATTCATTGGTCATTTTTATGCAAGTGTTTGGTTTGTTGGACTCATAATTCGGATTTTTGTGTTTAGGTGTTTTATTTTAATCTCTCATATAACATTTCTGATTTTCACAGTAGAAAAATTCGATTATCACATATAACATTCTGATTATCTCATATTATTTTGATTCACCATCGAAATCATTCTATCTTCACTCCGTCTAAATCATTCTGTGATTCACGTGCATCGTGAATCATTCGATTCACGTCATCTGAATCATTCGTATGCATCAATCTACGGCTTAAATCTGAATGTAATTCTATCTCGGAACGTAATGATTCTATTCATCATTCGATTCACGTCATCTAATCATGCGTAATATCACAATCAGTCTGAATCATATCGGTATCACATGCATCTAATATTCATCTAATCAATTCTATTGCTTGTAACGAATCTATTCGATGCGGTGTAATCTAATCATTCGATCTTAATCTAATGATTCACGGGTAATTATTCGATTCACCACGGGAATTATATCGATTCACTCATCGGTACTAATCACTAATCATTCGATCTTAATCTAATCCATTCCTATGCTGAACAAATGATTCTATGCTTAATCGGTGTAATCATTCTGATTCTTAATCTAATTATTGTCATCGAATCAATTCTGTATTCTCGGCATCTAATGCATTCGTATTCACTCATCTGACATGATCATCTAATTATTCATCGTAATTTATTGCATCTAATGGATTCTGATTGCTTTAATCTGGTAAATTATCTGGTATCACGGTCATCTAAGATTCTATGCATCATTCTATGCTCTAATTAATGGAATTGGATTCTTATCGTTAATCGTAATCATTCGATCATTCATTCGATCACCATCTAATCATTCAGGATTGACCATCTGTAATCATTCGTATTCACTTTATCAATATTCATCTTAATTGATATCTATCTTTATATCGAATGATCTATCTTTAATCGGAAATTATCGATCTAATCTAATTATTCGATACATCAACATTCTATCACGCTATCTAACTCATTCGTATCACTGCATTGAATAATCATTCATCAACCATCTTAATCATTCTATTCACTCATCGAAATACTCATCGAATTATTCTACTGTCGGTTCAATCATAATATTCTGATGCTTTAATGGAAATATTCTTAAAAAATCGATCCTTAATCGTAATATCATCGTAACATTCGATCCACATCATCTAAGATTCTATTTACTCATCTTATGTTATTCATACAGGTAATCATTCTATTCAACGCAATCTGTGAATGTAAATTTTGGATTAATTATAAACATAATACACACCAATACATTTGTACTATCCGTCCTACCATCCTTCTTCTATTATGCAACATGCAATACATTAAAATGTGGAAATTTTATAAATATGTCAAAGATTACTTTCTTTTCTAAATAAATTCCAATATTTATCCATATATTTCGTCAATTCTCGTTTCAAAAATTAAAATACGTTCAATTAAAAAAATTCAAGCTTGAAACGATATTTTCTGGGAACCAAAACATTACTCTGCCTATCATATTATATATATCCCCGGTACCTTGCTTAAGGATAGTATGCACAAATAATTTAGAATTATAACTAATTGTTATATAGTGCTAATATGACCCAGAGTAACAAGCTTTGTGATTGTTCAAAATCTCTATCCTGGGTCAAACATCGCTAAAATGACCACCCCTTTAAAAATTACCACGTACCTTTTTCATCGGAATCTAACACTACATATCTGTTTCCTTCTTAACACGTTATGGTACCTACAGGAATATTCAGGATGATATCCAAAATATCAGTAATGTCCATTAACATCAGGTAGGTCCATATAAGAATTTTAAAATTTGATATTTCACTATAAAATTGGCCATGGGTCAACTCTATTACCAATACAACTAACACCTACAACTTAATTGTTCCATAATATTATTAACTTAAACTTTTCCTTACTTATATCAGATTTAGAACGATTTTGTGTCTTCTATATATACTAAATGGTTTCAAAAATCACATAAATTTGCCCACAGGCCAACAATAACAAACTTTAACACCACATTAGTCTTTACGTTTATTTTTCACCATAAACCAACTTCAGACACTAAGATAACAGCAACAGAGTCCCTTATTAGATTAATATCAGTCTTTCATCAGTTTATATGTTTTTCAACAAATCACCTCCCTTTCATTTTCAAGTACTTCAACACTTTGATCCCAGGCTACCCTGTGCAGTTTGACACCATTCTTCTGATGCGACACTTGTCCGTCACGTGTCAAGGTATCTTTCAGTGTTCATCACCTTTTAGATTAATCTCAATTACTAATAAACTTTCCCTTCTACAAAAACCATAAGACTCGATTCATAAATAAATCATCCTCTCAAGGTCTTTGACCTACATCTTTCTTTGATAGTTCTCTAATTTGATATTTTTGCTCCATTATTTTATTGCAAGTGTTCTCTCAAATGTCCATCTTAGGGTCAATTTCATCAAAGCACTAACTCATGGTCTCAATCGTCTCAGTTCTTTTATTGGTTTATAGACATTTGTGGACCAAGAATTGTTTCTCCAGTTTTAAATTTCTCTTTCTGGTACTGTTGACAGGGTCTAATCATTATCAAGGTATAATTCTAGTTTTTACATCGTTCACATGTCTGAAATTTTGTTAATACTTCTGTTTGTGTATCTGTGCACCCAGTCACTCAATTTGATTCTTGAGACACTTATACATCGTCTCCCATACGTCTATTCAAGTTAATTATCTGTTTATTGTAAATTTATATTCACTCCTGGGAGTTGGTACTGGATGAGGACATGTCTATCCTAGATCTGCTCGCAATACGTTTAAGTGTATAACAGCACACCAAGTACATCTTGGTCAACCTTATTACCATCATATGTAGCTCCTTGACCTTTGGGACTTACTGGAATGACTATTCACATTGAACATCCATCCTTTCAATCAGCTTCCTCATGTGTGTGCAGTTTGATCCAATGGAAATGTGATGGATCACAACACCAGCTGCAACCATCCATTGTTTTTGATAACCAAAGGTATAAGGGTTTTTGTCTTTTATGGTTTGAGCACTCAAAATAGTAATCATTTAAGTCAGATTTCTGATTTGAATACTACAAAAAGTTCTCATAATACCACTTTTTCACATTGGTTTGCTTGTATATCTCATCAAGACAACCATTCTTTTTACTTTCCTCTTCTCCCTCTCCATTCTTGATCTTTCCTCTCTTAATCTTTCGTAAAACTGTATTTGGATCTCATCAGTTTGCCAGCTGTTTTTTACTGCATAGATAGTCAAGTGCAATACAAAGGTCCATTGGTAATGGTCTTGGACAACAGGCGTATCAAACTTCTTAACGGTTGATCTCTCTCACCAATGCCATGAGTTTCTATAACTGATTTGTCTTTTTTTTTTATTTTCTTCCTTTTTAATCTATCATGTCACAACCTCATCACTCAGGTCCCATTCGTTTGATTGTCACTCTGGTCCCAACCATCTGTTAATCGCAATAATACCAGAGTTTGTTTGATCTCATGCTGTATATTTCTCACATTTGTAACGGCCCCGGGTTACACCCATACCAATAAAACAGTTAGACTTTTATTTCATCATTTTTTTTAATTCTCTTTGTGTGATCCAAATCAAATCTGTTCATACCTATGAGAACCTAAAACTTTGATTTGCTAATATTTGGAGTGTATCAATATCTACTATTTCTTAGTCTATCCACATTCTATAAATTATCACATGCATCACTCCCCTCTTTTATACAGGGTGCTCAACAATCTTTCTACTTTTACGATCTGTACTAATTTCTCACAGTGTGAGAACATCTTCATGTTCTGTCCCTTTCTTAAGGTCTTCAATACTCATGGATATTACCGCCTCTATATCTTGTGCAGCCATCCCAAATATCTAGTTGCATTACTCTTTTGTAACTCTTTTGCTGAATTAAATGTTCTCCCTTTGATATCACCTTCAGTCTCAATATCAAGCTACTTTATTTTTATCTTGATTATTCCCCACAGTGATCAACTTCTTCCTTCTTCCTGTGTGACCAAATTAATCCCCCACACACTTTTGTGCAGCGTGGTGTAGCGTCTGTGCTCTATCGCCTGGTGTCAAGGTTGCACTCCACTACCTAATCCTGTGGTGATTTGCACGAAAATCCACCTTTCATTGTTAGTCATCTATAATGTGGTAAACTTTTATGATTATTATCACATAATTTAGGTAGAGACCTAATATCAACTTTTATTAAATATATGCAATCAGGATAATGTATGGTTAGTTTGTTTTTTGGATGGTAATAAATTGACCTAATGTTTTTACCATATTCTCTTTAATAATCACACATTTCACGACTCTTCTATTGCCCCCCTACATGTAATTGCCATTTAATATGAACAATTTTGTTACAACATCGTGAAAAATCTGGTATCTCCAAGTTCTTAAAGGTATACACTATATCGTTATAGTATCATTTCTGATAAAAAGGTCGTTGGTCATTTCTGGATGGTCCTTTTCGCCCCTTATAGAGATTGTGTCACACATCCCAAGTTTCTTCCTTTGTTTGTCATATTATGCCTATAACAATTTAGATTATCCATCTCACTAAATCATGTGGCCATACATATCGTATCCATGTCCTCGACAATGAGTGATACAATCACTGTGATGAACTACATAATTCTCTTATTGTGTAGCCTTCTTGGGTATATGACGTTTATTATTCGAGTAATGGCATCTACAGGTACATATACTATCCAAATTGTAATAATGGTACGGATCTGGTGGTGTTGTATATTGGGATATATCGTGACACATAAAATGCAATATCATATTGGAATGTTAACGGGGAACACCCTTTAAATCAGTGTTTTGATGGTTTATTCTTGTGGTTATTTTCTACACCACACCTTCTTTAATATAACAAATTTAAACTATACAGGTCTTCCAAGTTTTATTAAACAAAGTTTATTCAGCTCTGGGGTTGATACACGGTAAAGTGTAATAATATGGTATATATATAATTCCAATTCCACTGATTCTAATCAAAATCTTCTTCACTGTTCCTTTACTTTTAAACATCCTTCTAACAAATTCTTCAATAACCTAACCAAATTATTATTACAGTTGCGTTATCCTGAGCTGATTCCCTAACAAGTAATGTAAAATTTCTTTCTTTGTTTTTGTTATTTGTTGTTTTTTGTTGTTTCTTTTTTCTTCTATGGTTATTTGGATTGTTCATTTTCACTTCACATGGTACAGTTCATGCGCTTGAATATGGTTGGGTAGATACTGATGGTGTCACCCAAAATAACTTATATATGTACTTGTTATAAGATACGGTTTGGTTTCACGGTATAGGAACTTCTTTTTATTCAACACTAATCGACTTTCCATTTGTGTCATTATTATGTCTTTATTTTATTGTTCCTACACAATCTAGGTACATAGTCTCCCTACTTCTCATGCAACACGTCATAAACTAATATCTAAAAACTTGCTTAATAACAACGTTTACTTATCTCTTTAAATAAATATAGGATATATGTATATATATATAATTATATAAAGTTTAGATATCTATAGTCACTGTATTAATAATCATCCTAACTAGTCCACTGTTGGTATTATATAATGTGTTAACAAGTGCTACCGACCTAACTACACAACTTCTAAATTTACATTTTAACTAGTTCATTGTGCTAACTAGATATATTTTACTACGGTCATGGGTTCTATCTATATGATTTGTTAACTACGTTCATTTGCTAACTAAATGAACTTCTTACTATCAGGTTTTGGGCTAACTAAATTACGGTGGTTAACTACTAATTGCTAACTAAATAAAGTGTTAACTAAGGTCCATATGCTAACTAAATAACGTTTTAACTATCATTACTAACTAAATAACATTGGTGAACTAGTCATGTTCTAACTAAAAACGGTGGACTAGATTCATGGTTGCTAATAAATAACATTTGTGTGGTGAACTAGGTTCATTGTGCTAACTAAAATAACAGTTACTAATTCATGGTCTAGATAAAGTAACATTGTGTGACTAGGTCATGTTCTAACTAAATAACACACATGGGGTGGTAACATTCAATGTCTAACTAAAATAACAATGTTGAACTAGTGGTGCATGTGTCTAAACTAAATAACTGTTGACTAACTCAATTTGGTCTAACTAAATAACATTTACTAGGGTCATAATTACAACTAAATAACATTTGTGTGACTATTTCATTGTTCTAACTAAACGTAATTTTAACTATCATGTAGCTAATCTAGATTAAGGTTATTAACTAGGTCATAGTGCAACACTAGGATAACCTGCTCACTATGTCATGTTCCTATCTAATGGGGACGGTGGTAACTAATCATGGTGCTAACTAAAATAACATGGGTCGACTAAGGGTCATGTTCTACAGAATAACATGGTGACTAGTCATGTGTCTAAGCTAAATAACATTCGACAGGTTCATGTCTAAACTAAATATACATGGGTGGGACTAGGGTCATATGCTAACTAAATAACATGGGACTAGGTCATTGCTAATAAATAACGGGTGGTACTAGCGTCATGTCTAGTAAATAATGGGTTATAACTAGGTCATGTGCAC
>NW_014577644.1:43492-47544 GCF_000485595.1 Priapulus caudatus | reverse complement strand
TAGGTCATGTAACTAATAAATTAACATGGTGACTGGTCGGATGTGCTAACTAAATAAACATGGTGACTAGGTCAATGTGCTAATTAATAACATTGTGACTAGGTCATTGTAACTAAATCACATGGTGACTAGTCATGTGTATACTAATATCATGGTGACTAGGTCATTGTGGCTAACTAAATAACATGTGACTAGGTTATGTGCTACTAAATAAATGTGTGATAGGTATGTGCTAACTAAATAACATGTTGGACTAACTCATGTGCTAACTAAATACATGGTGCATAGGGTCATAATGCTAACTAAATACATGGATAGGTCATGTGCTAATAAATAACTTTAACTAAGGTCATGTGGAGCTAAAATAATGTGTTAACTAAGGTCATATGTGCAACTAGATAACTGCTCACTAGTCATGTTCTAGTCTGTATGAGTGTTAACTAGAATCATAGTGCTAATAAATAAATGGTGACTAGGCATGTGCTAACTAAATAACATAGGCTGATAGGTCATGTGCTAACCTAATAACATGGTGACTAGTCATTCGTTCTACTAAATTAAATGTGACTAGTCAATATTCTAACTTAAATAACCTGGTGACTAGGTCATGTGCTAAATAAATAACGTGTTAACAGGTCATGGCTAGCTAAATAATGTGGTTAACTAGTATGTGCAAACTTAGATAACGCTGCTCACTAGGTCATGTTCTTATTTAGATGACGTGTACTAGGTATGTGTTGCCTAATAGATTACATGCTGATAGTCATGTTTATCTTATAGATAACGTGATTTAACTAGGTCATGGCGCTGTGCTAACTGATACCATGCTGACATACGTCATGGGCAAACGCTAGCGGCAATATAACCAACGGTGCTTACTTACTAGCGACTAGATAACCTGCTCACTAGGTCATGTTCTATCTAGATGACGTGTTAACTAGGTCATGTGCTAACTAGATACCATGCTGACTACGTCATGTTCTATCTAGATAACGTGTTAACTAGGTCATGTGCTAACTAGATACCATGCTGACTACGTCATGGGCAAACGGCTAGCGCGCCAATAACCAACGTGCTTACTTACTAGCGTGCTATATAATATATATATATAGTACATGTATATATAATATATAACGTTCTAACTAGCTAACTGTTAAAACTAACAACGCTATAGCCACCTATGTGCTAACGTGAACTCGTGGCTTCACAGGTTTCGGCATGACGACTCCGCAGACGATCGCCGGCAAGGTGGCGATGATGTGCTACGGCCTGCTCGGCTGCGCCGGCGGCATCCTCTTCTTCAACCTCTTCCTCGAGCGCATCATAAGCTTCCTCGCCTTCGTGCTGCGAGCCTACCACGAGGGACGCCTGCGCGCCAAGGGACTCCTCCAGGACCGCGGCGGGGGAGGCGGCGGTGCGGGGGAGAGGCGGGCCTCGGAGGGCTCCCGGGGGTCGGACGGCGGCGAGGTGGACAGCCTGGACAGCTGGAAGCCGTCCGTATACTGGGTGATGGTGTATCTGTTCCTGGGCGCAACGTGCATCGCATGCGTGGCTTCAGCCGTGTACGCGCACGTCGAGGGCTGGAGCTACTTCGACTCGCTCTACTACTGCCTCGTCACCTACACGACTATAGGGTTTGGTGACATGGTGAGCGCGCAGCGGCCGAGCGCCGAGACGAACATCCTCTACGGTGTCGCCAACTTTCTCTTCATCGTCTTCGGCAGCTCGTGCGTCTACAGCCTCCTCAACGTGATCTCCATCGTCATCAAGCAGTGCCTCAACTGGCTCATCATGAAGCTGAACTTCCGACTCGTCTGCTACTCCAAGCAGAAACCGCTGATCAGCACGAAGCGTAACGCCGTCGCTCCGATCGCGTCGACGTCGCGGCGGCTCGGCGACGGCGGCGTCGGCATCAGCACGATCGACGCCGAGTCGGTGACGATAGACAGCGACATGGAGAGGCTCGGCTCGGGAGAGATGATCTCGATGCGGGACATGCTGGCGACGAACAAGGTGTCGCTGGCCGTCATGCAGAAGCAGCTGTACGAGACGGCTCAGCGCGCGCACCACCACCCCGAGCATTACTCCATCGTGTCGTCGTCTGGGCTGTCCGGCGTCATCGGACCGCTGGCGATTCTAAACGAAAAGCTCGGGGAGGACGCGTAGATGGCGCTGCTTAGCGGACGTGTAGAGGGCGCTGCTTAGCGGACGCGTAGAGGGCGCTCCTTAGCGGACGCGTAGAGGGCGCTCCCTAGCGGACTCTGCCGCCAGCGATGTGAACTTCGGGTGCACTCCCTCAATGAGCGGATGACAGTTCGAGTACCGCTGCTGACCTCTGACATATTGCGTAACTAACCCTTGCGAGTATCGACGGTGGTGTAAGGCCGCACGCACATCAAAGGATTGTACCGACAGCCGTCAGGCTCTGGATAATTAACGTACATTGGCACCGAGAGTGTCAACAATACTGCTGAAGCCCGCAGATGAAGAAGGATGCTAAATGCAGTCGAAAGTCTCACACACGGCATAACATTAGAGCCTCATGTTTACAGACCGATGCATAATAGTTTTTCTGTATTTCTCATTCGATGAGCAACTAGAACTATTCGTTCGAACAATCACGTACGCGCTTTACTCTTCTTGCGTTGCACTGATTAGCACATATCTTACGGGATGAAATCAGGTAAAGCGCATTTGTAGTGGGAGAAATTATGGTTCGTGGCGTTATTACCTGGTTATTATCACCAGGCGCATCTTACGATAATATACGGTAATATTTCGCCACCTAGAGAATTGGTGGAGCATTTTATTGATGCGTTGAGTGGTATACTGCCACCTATTATATATTTACACACAGCAACACGGTTATTTTTGCTTTCATCGTTCGTTGAACGATATGAGGAAATCAATGCTGCAATTCCTCATCGAACAAAAACCCATCTCTGTTAAAAGTTAAACGTTTTCGCGGCTAGGCTATAATTGTAATATAAATTATTTTTACGTGATGCTAAAGCTTGTGTAAGCGGAAAGGTTAAACTGTATAATTAGTTTATCAGACAATGTGATAATAAGTAGGACGGAAATTGCATTTGCATACATAGTATAATATGCTTTTATGGTACCATTGCAGGTTGTTGTACATACAGAGAAAATGCAGTTAAGCTGTGTGGAAAGAACGTTTGTATTATATACGAGATGGAATACGCTGTTCCTGTTTAATGTATATTTTTACAGCGCCTCGTTATTAATATATTCTACATAATACATAACAGGTACGGACGTCGTCCGTAGTTTTGTCGACTTTTCACGCGATTAGAAATAAATACACTAAAAATTGTTACTGTTTTAAAATATCTAACCTAATTAAAATATTCAAACCAAAAAACCAAAATGCACTCTGCGTTGTTTCCACCGGCAAAATATATTATAAAACTTACCATTAACATTTAAAATTACTATTAATAGCTAAAAATCTAAATACTACCAATAATAAAAAATACATCTAGAGCACTTCCCCGATAGGAACTTTCTAAGACGTTTCAATAGTGTAAAATTAGAAAATATATTTCTTACGAATAATTTGCGAATAATTATGTTATGCGTAAAATATCTAACCTAATTAAAATATTCAAACAACAAAAACAAAATGCACTCTGTGCTGTTTCCACCATATAAAATTTACCATTAACATTTAAAATTACTATTAATACTAGCTAAAAATCTAAATACTATCAATAATAAACAAGTGCCGCAGAGCGACAGCGCTCAACTGACGTGTACTGTAGCCGGGTATTCTTCTGATAAACTCACTGGCAACCGAATCAAGTGACCCTCCCGCCACCGCGTTCTAGCTCAGAGCATATATATCTAGGATACTACTAATACAGATCTAAAATCTATGATAGCTAGGCTTTGCTATACCGGTAGTACAGTAATAAAGATACAGCTGTGTAACTTTAATGACTTCGCTATATTAACATGTTTTCATGGATATGCGTTGAGCGCGAGCGTAGTGGTGGTGGTGGGGGGAGAGTGGGGGAGGGGGCGGATGG
>NW_014577644.1:31257-42788 GCF_000485595.1 Priapulus caudatus | reverse complement strand
AAATATTTCTAATGGTGATTGAACCATGAAACTTTTTATGTAGCGCAATTATAACATAAATTAGCTGAAAATAACCCTAGAACCTAGAGGCTACTGTTCCTTTAAAAGTAAGAACTAACGTTACTAAATATATTCTCAAACTCTCACCTAATAAAAATGTTTTTACGTTGGTTAAATTTGCAAAAATCTAGACGATTTGGTAATTTCTGTTGTCTAACACTATTCCCCCAGTACCGTTCAGATACTGGCGTCTCTCTGTTTTTCACCGGCAAATTAGGGCATATAAAGAAGGTATATAAGCATGAAAAGTAAACAGAAACACTAATTGTATTTTCATACATTTTATTTTATACAAATAACACACAAATATACTACTTGATGGTGCTAGAAATTCGTGACGTAATCACTTTAACAGGCAAGATATAACAACGTGGCGTCACCTGGTGGCGATTTAAATCGTTAAACATACAAAGGAACTTATTTAGTATAAATAAATATAGAGATCAGTAACATGCAGAGGGTCGACCGCAGTACGTCAACTACTCACACATCAGTTTACTATTAATTGGTCACAACCGAAGTATACATTCGACATTGTATCCAATAATGTGTTTGTTGTGGGACCCTAATAGTCTTAATTGAATTACCTATTACTTTGATCTGATTTCTTTATATTTACTGATTACTATTATATTATTTCATTCGATGGCCAAGATTTTAGCAAGAGTACATAATAGAGATGTATGTATATATGTTATCTCTATTATGTACTCTTGATTTTAGTCATATATTGATTTTTAGTGCGAGTATATCGAGAGTATATTCTGGGGATAGGGGGATCAGTAACAGTTCAGGAACCCGAACCTAAAAAAATAGAGAAAAAACGCCTTCCAATCATCTATTTTACTTCTGTACCTTTTTTTTTTAAATTGTCCAAATTTAGCCTTTAATAGAGACGAAAATTTCCATTCAGAGCACTTAAAATGCGATCCTGGCTGAAGCTCAGCCTTGAAAACCTCTTGGGCAGTTTAAATACAGCTGTCACCCAAACCCAATCACCCTATCACCCTATCGCTGCTGGACACCCCGTCATCCTATATACCTAGATACACCACTGGTCTTCTGAAACCCAATAATTCTGTTAAACTTGTAAAATTAAAATAGAATGCCCAGTTCCATTATTCCCAGTTAACACACTGCTGCGGCATAATATCGCTTTTATCTGATAGTCAGATCCGTGTGTAATACTTTTTAGTGTAAAACACATTTGAAGTAGAGAACAGATACACATGACTCCTAGGAGGTGGACGAGGAGGAGGTGGTAGAGAAAGAAAAAGAGAAGGGAATAAAATAATGGAAGAGGTGGAAAGGAAGGGGATCTAGGAGGTGTGTGTGAAGTGGCGGATCGAAAGAGTGGTACAGAATGTGGAAGGGCATTTCGTTATAAGGTGTCCAGTTTGCGCATTTTCCCATACGCATCTATACACTCTATGTTCACGCAGGCAATCTATAGGCCAAACATCATTATTGATCTGAACTTACAGATTTAAGGTTGATACCATTTATCAACGAGTTATATGATATGAAAAAATATCTATCCCATCTATCACAGTGTTTTATTTTAACAATTATGAAGGACCCAGGCGGGTAATTATTGTCTTCGTGTATACCTAGTCTTTGACAAAGAAAACAACATTTGATTGAAATCATAATTTATCTATTAAAGTAGAAAGTAAAAGCTTCGAGTCCACTCATTAAAAAATGTTTGCCCTAATGCGTCACTCTAAGATATTTTTAAGGCGCATAATTATCTCATATGTTCATTATACGAAAAATATTGCTTCAAAACTGTAAAACCGGATTCCCTCGTCACTTAGCTAGGGCATGAAATGTCGTCCCAGATTCAGATATGCGCTGTACACTACACACACACACTTATATTCAGACAGGCGAGAATTTCGCTCATCTGTGAGTTAACACATCTGCATTGCAGGTTGCTAGGCAATAATTATGATTAGAATAGTGTCAGTTCACCCCCATGCATGCGTAATGGGCTGTCCCCATGTTTTGCCTACCCACGCGAGCATTCAGGGTTCATTACAGCAGGAGTAGATAATAGGGAAAATTCCCTATTATCTACTCCTGATTACAGTGTGCTAATACAGGGTGCTACTCAGGGTGCTAGTACAGACTGCTTTAGAAAATAATATGATTTAATGAGCGTAAACCTTGTTCAACAAACATTTGCCTTTGCAATTGAACTGTGCAACTGTAGCCTCACATCCACAATAGCAAAAGCAGTTCAGTTCTTTGTTAACAGTCAACAAATCCATGTTTAACCCTCCTATTGAGGGTCAAAAGGTTATCCGACACTTACTCTTCGCATGTCAGCGGAAAGTACATTTTATGGTCCTTTCAATAAAGCCATAAAAATGGTAGGTCACCGCTGAAATAAAAAAGTTTTTCAATCGCTCCGTTAGACCATGTCCTCAGAAAATGCCTCAAATTTGCCCTGTGCCCCATTGACCTTTGACCTGTGACCTCCAATTTTGGCACAGTGATGGATTTTCCTACCATGATGCTATACACCGACTATTACGAGCCTATAGGTCGGGCCTTTTAGATTTGTGCCGCAATTCTGCATTTCCTCCCTATACCTTAAGTTAAGGAGGGAATGTTCCCCCTTCTTATCCACCTCTTGACCTTTGACCTTTGACCCCCAGCTTCGACATCCCAACTCGTTTTTGGATTACCCCACACGTCCCGAATATCGTGACCGTACGTCGAGCCGTTTAGATTTGTACCCAACTGTTGACGCACGCACGGCCGGACGGACGCACGAACGCGCGCTCATGCGATTCTACAAGCTGCATCTGACTATGTCAGATGAGCTAAAAATACATCTAGAGCTCTTCCCCGATAAGAACTTTCTAAGATGTTTCAATAGTGTAAAATTAGGAAATATATTTCTTGTAACTTTGCGTAAAATTTTCGAATATGTTATTGATAACAATTACATCTTTAACTGCATATCACACTGTAATCTGGAAAAATAGGCTTTCGCCTCTATATGTGATCAGTGGCCAGAGTGAATTTGGAGAAGGTTATCTTGGAGAAGTTGGAACTATTAAATCGTTACACGTTTTTACATACTTTGAAATACTTCCTATGTACGTGGATGTTCGCTTATAGATTAACTGTGAGTCAATTACAATGCATGACTACGCAAAACTATTTTCGCTGTAAAACGACCTATAAGTGGTGCTTAATGTCAATCCCGAGATCGCATTCCTTACCAAATAATACTAGCCATACAGAGCCGTATATAGATTAGCTCAGAAAACAGGTCTTTGCTAATCACTTTGTTGTTACATATAACTCACATTGTATAGACAATCAGTCAGTCGCACGGCGCTCGTTGGGCTAGGCTAGTATAGATGATAGACGGCCGCATGATCATTATTACCTCTATAGTTTATTATCTACTCTTGACTAAATCTATTTACTGACCTAGTTTCATCGTCTGCTGAAGCCGAGATATAACAAAGTGGCATCACCTGGTGGCAATTTAATCGTATATACGTATATTCCAACTCTCGCTCTATTATGCCAGGCTGCCCGGAGATACACATCATACTTCCCTCAAACACTTTTTACTCACTCACTCAGCATGAACAGCAACCGTAAACTTGGTCTAGGTGGCGCTAATAGCCAACGCAACAATAAAGATTCCCCGATAATCCATCCTATACGATCATCGTTTATTACCCCGAATAATATTTCTATATCTAATCTATTTCTGGGTCCTGACCTAGTTTTATCGATGCGTGAAGCAAGAATAGAGCATATAAATCAACAATATAAGGTACGCACGATGGCAAGATCAGCCAATCAGCAAAAAATTGGATTGTCAACAATGTAGTACCTTTTGAGTGTGTGCATGGCTCTAGAATTTGTGTATTTCTTATGAGACAAACGAATTATACACTGCTTTGCAAATTGTTAATTTCAAGAAACTAGAATTTTTCTTGATGACGACAGTTTAAAACGGCTCGTTCGCGAGGTGGACGTTGTATGAGCCGTTATGCGCCGCGGCGAATTTTTAATATGAAAGCCTACTTTTTGCTGATAATTCGCCGGCCATTCGAGTGGTGCTGGGAAAAGGATGTTTAGAAACAAAAAATTATGGAAGAAATTTTTTTGTGGCGTGTTTAATAAGCACTATAGTGGTGTCCAACTTGCGACTTGAATTCATGAGGATGGCATTGTTATTCCAAAAATAAACTTCTGCTTGATTTATCGAGAGATTTTTGTGTCGTAACGTGATTACCGCCTATGGAAATTGATTTCCAAGCAGTGAACCAGTATAACAGATTAACAGGAAAGATATAAACAACGTGGCGTCACCTGGTGGCGATTTAAATCGTGTCAACATACAAAGGACTTATTTAGTATAAATATATATTAGAGCTCAGTAACATCGCAGCAGGAGTCCTGGATCCCGCGGGAGTACGCTCAACTACAGTCACACATCAGTTTTACTATTAATTGGTTCACAACAGATAGTAATACATTCGATCATTGTATGCCAATAATGTTCGGTTTGTTGTGTGACCCTATATTAGTCTTAATTGAATTAACCTATTACTTTGATCTGATCTACTTTTATATTTACTGATTACTATTATATTATTTCAATTCGATGGCCAAGAATTTTCAGGCAAGGTACATAATATGAGATGTATTGTATATATGTATCTCTATTAAGTACTCTTGATTTTAGTCATATTATTGATTTTTAGTGCGGTATAATTGAGAGTACCTTTCTGGGGATAGCGTGATCACAGTAGACAGTTCAAGAATCTCCCGAACCTAAAAAAAATAGAGACAAAAACGCCGCCTTCCAATCATCTATTCTTACTTCTGTCACCTTCTTTTAAATTGCTCCAAATTCTTAGGCTTTAATACGAGACGAAAATTTCCATTCAGAGCACTAAAATGCATGATTCCTGGCTTGAAGCTCAGGCGCCTTGAAAAAACCTCCTTGGGCCAGTTTACATACAGCTGTCACCAAAGTCCGAATCAGCCCTACACCCTATTCTACTTGCTGGACACCCTGTCAGCCTAAGTATAACCTAGATACACCCACTTGGTCTTTCTAAAACCCAATAATTCTGGTTAAACTTGTAAAATTAACAACTAGAATGCCCCACCAGCTTCCATATCTGGTCCCAGTTAACACACTGTGCGGCCATAAATCCTTATCCTGATAGTTCAGATTCCGTGTGTAATACTTTTTTAGTGCTAAAACACATTTAAGTAGTGAGAACAGATACTATATTACTCCTAGGGCGTGGACGAGGAGGACGGTGTAGGAGAAAGAAAGAAGAAGGCCACTAAAATTAATGGAAGAGGTGGTAAAGGAAGCGGGATCTAAGAGGTGTGTGCGACAAGTGGCGGATTCGAAAAGAGTGTGACAGAAGTGTGGAAGGGCATTTCGGTGCTCCAGTTTGCGCATTTTCCAATACGCATCTATAACTCTATGTTCACGCAGGCAATCTATAGGGCCCAAACATCAATTATTGATCTGAACTTGACAGATTTAAGGTTTACCATTTATCAAGCGAGTTATATGATATGAAAAATATCTATCCCATCTATGCATCAGTGTTATTATTTTTACAATTTATGAAGGACCCAGGCGCGGTAATTATTGTCTTCGTGTAATACCTAGTCTTTGACAAAAGAAAACAACATTTGATGAAAAGTCATTACAATTTATCTGATTAAGTACGGAAAGTAAAAGCTTCGAAGGTACCACTCAATTAAAAAATGTGTTGCCTAATGCCGCTACACTCCTTATAAAGATAATTTTTATAGGCGCATAATTATCTCTATATGTTCCATTTATAAGAAAAATATTGCCCCTTCAAAACTGTAACAACCGGATTCCCATTCGTCACTATAGCTAGCGGCATGAAATGGTCGTCCCAGATTCAGATATTGCGCTGTACACTACACACACATCACACGGCACGACACGCACCCGCACGCCGCACGCACGCACGCACGCACGCACGCCACGCACGCACGCACGCACGCACGCACGCACACACATCACACACCAACACACACACACACAACTCACTACACATCGACACGCACGCAGACGCCACGCACGCACGCACGCACGCCACACACACACACACACACACAACAAACACACGCACCCCGCCTCACAACACACACACACACACACACCACACAAGCACACACACACACACAAGAACACACACCCAACACAACCCACACACACACGCGCACGAAACACAGCGCACACACACATCGCACACACACACGCACGCCCCTCCCCCCCCACACACCAACCACACTACACACACACACACACACACACACACACACACACACACACACACACACACACACACACACACACACACACACACACACACACACACACACACACACACACACACACACACACACACACACACACACACACACGCACACACGCACATATGGGCGACACTCCCTAAAGAATTTAGTTAAATTGTTAAATCAAGGAGCTTGACGCATGGATTACATTTACAGTAAAGATAAGCAGTTGGTATAGGCAGTCTTTCGGCTTCATTAAACTCCTGTTTTACTGTTTCTCCTTACAAAACATTGCGTGTCCACCCAGCAGCAGCAAAGCCCGGCTAATGCTAATCCATTTCCTCGTCGGCACATCAATAGCAACCGGGTATAGAGGCTCCCACACACACAGCGGCCCGTTTCCGTCTAGGATAGTACACGGGAAATAGATAACGAATACACAAACGTGTGGCAGTCTACGTTGTGTCGGCAACACTCCCTCACAGTCGAATAATTAGTCGCACAAGGGGATCGAGTGGCGTGTCGATTCGGAGAGAGTTAATTTCATTATCCGCTAAGGATTTGCAGCTAATGCTACGATGCACCTAACTAGCCGAAGAAACGGCAGCAGATGGTTGAGCCACGCGGATCAAGACTACAAACTAGTTAAGAATTGCCCCCACCGAATTACCGTCATCTCGGCAACGAACAATTGTAATTATGTAACTACAATGGATAGGCTGGATTATCACTGAGCATCTCAACAGAATGGCTTACTCTGCACGATGTAAATAAAGGGTATTCGCTAAACACCGCATATGTATCCTTGGCTAGACCTAAAAAGACTATCTAGTTATATTGAGCTGGGATAAAAATGTGTATGTATATGTAATATAGAATTTTAGGTCAATCCAAATTCTTATATTGTGCATAACTTGGCTAATGAATTAAAAATTTGGGTCTCATATCCCACGTGGATATTATGTTGAAACTATAGTGTATACAAGAATAGCTCAAATCAAAATATGGTGTCCTGTTTCACTCGATTCTAGCATAAAGTGTATATGTGCGTAACCATGGAATAGCATCTACATAACAACAAGAGTAGATAATAACACATAGTTGTTATTATCTACTCTTGATAACAATAATATTACATACCATAATCACATAATAATATAATACATAATATGTATACTAATGTGAACCGACCTGGTAAAATGAGTCACAGTGACCTGAAATTGATTGGTCATAATTTCGCAGTTCTCTTAGTATTTTCTTATTTATGTTATTGTTAAAATCACGTGTTACTTGAACTTACGCTCATAGGGTCTATGTCCCCCAGGGTACTGCCGGAAGTACCCTGGGTACGGTCCGGTATACCGGAACGTACCCTGGTCACTATTTGATATGGTTAGGGTTAGGATTAGGGTTAGGGTTAGGGTTAGGGTTCGGGTTCGGGTTAGGGAGTAGGCGTAGGCAACTCCCTAGACTCGTTAGTGGAGTAGGCGAGGTACGGTCCGGCATATTAGATAGTACCAGGGTACGTTCCGGCAGTACGTACCCCGGGGGACATAGACCCTCTCATAACTTACCATCAGCTGAACTTACCAGTAAAGAAACTTGAATGTTTCACGGCAAACTCCATTCTCCATTGACGTAGTGTCTTGGAATCGACAACTGTCTTGACTCTTGATAGTGTAGGTTCTCGGAATGTGGTGAATCAGACTCAATTTGCGTATGGCGGAAACGCCTAGTAGCAGCTTGGATGCGCCCCTGACGACATACACCTTTTCATTGACCTGTGTATAGTACCGTGAGTCAAACTCATGTACATCCAACTATGTTCAAGCGCATATATCTCCGGCTCCGACTAACTCTGTGTCAGGCACTGACGCTGAAGGGGTCGTTGTCGTATCAGGTACTACATATTATGTACCCGAGGTATACATATATGTATACCAGGAGTGTATACACAAAGTGTACCAGACTTGTACTACAGAAGTGTACCCTAACCCTAACCCTAACCCTTACCCTAACCCTAACTTTAACCCTTGTTTACTTGAGATAACGCTGAAAATTAAAAACTGCCGGGCATTTAGGAAATCGAAGACCGTGCCCGGCAGCTAGTTGTCAGATATATGCCGGCTGCCGGGCATATAGCCACTCTGTAAAATATAATGCTAAATAAATACGAAATCTATTTACTACCAAAGTCTTAATGTTTCTATACTCTCTTTCACCTATTATTGCCGACAATTTCCTGTAAATACCGTCCAAATGCTCATCTACAACAAACACTGGCTGCCGCCATTGCTGCCGCTGCACACTGACACATAAATATATCTATATTCTATATATTTATGTGTCAGTGTGCAGCGGCACCAATGGCGGCAGCCAGTGTTTGTTGTAGATGAGCATTTAGACGGCATTTACAGGAAATTGTCGGCAATAATAGGTGAAAGAGAGTATAGAAACATTAAGACTTTGGTAGTAAATAGATTTCGTATTTATTTAGCATTCTATTTTATTGAAACGCTCCAAGTGCCGCTGAGAGGGTCCATGCCCCTCAAGGTACGTTCGGAGGGTACCCTGGGTACGGTTCGATATATCGGAGCGTACCCTGGTACCATCTAATATGCCGGACCGAACCTCGCCTACTCCACTAACGAGTCTAGGGAGTCGCCTACGCCTTCTCCCTAACCCTGACCCTAACCCTAACCTTAACCCTAACCCTAACCATATCAGATAGTTACCAGGGTACGTTCCGATATATCGAACCGTACCCAGGGTACCCTCCGATAGTACCCTGGGGGACATAGACCCTATGGGCCCAAGTGCCTGTGCCTCTGCCGATCACCTCAAAGTGCCTTGTATTTGCGCACTTCTTGCACTTGTGGTTGGCTGCTGGACAGTTCGCTTTCCGAAGGAATGATTTCTGTCACATACCCGCATCACCATACCACAATACTACACGCTCAATGGGTTTTCCTTTCTTCCACGGTTGCTTATTATGCTATATCTGTGGCTGATGTCTTACAGCTTCAATCGAGGTTGTTTTCGAATCTTTAAGCTCCTGAGTGGTAGCCGAAATACTAGTTATATTTTACAATCACATCGTCATAGGTCATAGCGATGCCTAGCTCCAAGAAACGGTCTTGCTAATCACTTTGTATTAGTTTGTATAGACAATCAGTCGCACAGTCTAGTCGGGTTTAGCGATGCCGAGACTCGCCTGGCAAAAACACGAAGATTGTGTATAATATGTCAATGCCTTGATCTCATATGTGATGGTAGCAGTTATCCTACCTTCTGCTCACTAGCCTTTGATGTTGAGCCGGTGGCCTGTAGATATATATTAAACTTCTTCTTCTTCCACTTGTCCCAAGAATGAGCTGGATTTCCGCCGTGAATTGCAAGTGGCTCGGGTGGTTTTACAAATATTTCCGCCATTGTTAATTTCAGTTTCACGCTTATGCTGGCTGCTATGCAAACGATTATTTTTTCTTCGAACTTTTGCGTAGTATCGACGTGTAGATCCGAATCCTGTTCTTTCACTCACAGGCACTGTAATTGTAGAACACTTCGGACACCATGTAGCGGCTATTGATGTGAGGATGCTTATACTCGTGGAAGATATTGATGCAAGATACATACATATGTATCATAATTATGTACATGTTGTATATGATACTTCAGTCATCTTTTGTATTCTTGTCAATCCCCCATAATGCCCTGCGCCACACGCATACCACATTGATGCGTGAGTGTGTACATGTACAATTCAGTATGGCATATATGTGCGCATATAAATAAATATATATATATATGTGTGTGTGTGTGTGTGTGTGTGTGTGTGTGTGTGTGTGTGTGTGTGTGTGTGTGTGTGTGTGTGTGTGTGTGTGTATGCGTGTGCGTGTGCGTGTGCGTGTGCGTGTGCGTGTGCGTGTGGTGTGTGTGTGTGTAATTATCCTTTGACAATTTAATTGTTTTTGTAATTATTAATACATTAATAAATATTAAATTATAACATGAACAATAAATTTGTGATTTTCTAATTACAATAGCAACACATATATAATTAATTTGAGAAAGCGCATAGTTTAGTTCATAACTAATACCTTTACGATTTACAGCGATGGACTTATAGCGACAGACAGCGATACGGCCAGCAGACCTGTCGGCGTTGGCCGTAAATAGATGGACAGACGATCGGCGGACACTGCCTGACGGATGGGAGCGAGTGATAAGAGCTCCCTATGTCAATGGCATTGCAGGGAAACGTGACGTAAGCTAATTAAGCGATGAGAAGTGTTTTGGTTCTCCTCTACCTGCAGCATCGGCCAGCGATAAAGTTTGCGGCGGCTTGGCCGATACTCTCATTGGCATGCGCGGGCAGCTGCGCGGGGTAATCCTGTTTACTCATACTCCGATGGCGTGTTACTGATACGCCATTTTCACACCTAACACCGCTCGGCTTAAGAGCTCCCAGGTCTTGCCAACAGGAGCTTTGTTGGCGTTCTGTTGTCCAACGCAGCCCTTAAGTGGATCGCCTTTCGTGCCCACTTCATTGCCGCGCACGGCCCTGAGTGACATCGTGCCGGAATCGCGCACGCCTTTCTCCCGCTTTTCACGACCAAATGTTTTCGGGCCTAATCGCCTTCGCCTCTGCAGCAGTTTTCAGGTCCTTAGGACGGCTCGCGGCTCAGCGTTGCCTCTGTGTGCCTCCCCCGTGCGCCACTCCTCGTGTGTGTACACAGGTGTCGGGTGGCCGTTCTTGACGTCGTCTCAGCTCTCGGCTGCTAGTGTCGTGAAGAGATGTAGGAGGGAGAGGGGATATGCTCCATTAGCACGAAAAATGGGATGATAGGTGCTAAACACAAAAGTAATTCTTACTCGCGCCGTCGGATTACAAGTCAATCTGATGAGTAATTACTTGCAGCAGAACGATGTGGGAGATTGCTTTGTAAAAGCCTGTGTGTGTGTGTGTGTGTGTGTGTGTGTGTGTGTGTGTGTGTGTGTGTGTGTGTGTGTGTGTGTGTGTGTGTGTGTGTGTGTGTGTCGTAGTAGTCGTAGTGTCGTAGTAGGTCGTACTACGTAGTCGTACGTAGTACGTACTACGTGTACGTCGTACGTCGTACGTACGTTCGTACGTA
>NW_014577644.1:29653-31247 GCF_000485595.1 Priapulus caudatus | reverse complement strand
GTCGTCGACGTCGGTCGACGTCGGTGTGGTGTCGTGTAGTGTCGTGTGTGTGTGTGTGTGTGTGTGTGTGTGTGTGTGTGTGTGTGTGTGTGTGTGTGTGTGTGTGTGTGTGTGTTTGCGTGTGTGTGTGGGTGTGTGTGTGTTTATTTATATATATATATATATATTTGTAATAGCTATATCCCGACCGTGTCAAACACATTTGGGGGAATCTCACGCTCACTAGAGTTCGTCTCTAATCCATATGATGAGCACAAACGGAATATACCATAACCAGGTGTGAATAAAAACACATTTATTCACTCTTGATATAAAACAAAAAATCGCAGTGATAACAGCCAAATGTCACTATAAGAGCGAAACAGTGGAGTTAAGAAAAAATTAAAGAGGTAGATCGATCGTTGGCTTATGAAAACCACATGTTATACTGTTTATATTTCTACTTAATGTCATTATTAGTACTATTTAAATAAATTTTTGGATATCATCACGTTTTATATAAAGAGGTTTTTGCTAGGAGTATATAATATATAATATTCTCTTTGCATCTCTTAACGAAAAATTTGTGAAAGAAATTTTTTTTTAATTAAAAAATTACAGTCACTAATGTACTTTCCTCTGATGCGATTGCGACGAAGAAATTAAGGTAATGGACGGCTAAAACGCTTACGTTTAAAAACACCTGAGATTTAAATGTTGACCTGCTTTTGCATGTGACATTTCCACGAGTGCAAAAATACGTTAAGCTGATTACAGCCAATGGGTATAAGCGCGAGTACGATATGTGCTTATGCATGAGAGAAAGGCTCACGCACACTCGATTCCCTTTGTTCTTCGCGGAATAAATGTTTTTCAAACACACTTCTCGATTAGAACGAAACCACTCGCAGCTTGGCAATAAAATATGTTCGATGATGAAAATAATTGATGCGTATATAATGTGTGTGAATAAGTGATTGATTTCCGTTTGTTGTAAAGGGTAGCGGGTGCCAAAGGAACCACTCCTTACGAGACTCTATACACACTATTAGCAAAACCATACAGCCAAGATTCTATAGGCTTCAACAGTTGACGCATATGGTTATAAAAGGCTGTAAATTAGTGTAAATAGTTAATTATGGTATAGTAATTGAGTTAAACGACGTAGTTATGCATTGATGGGGAAACAGATTAAATTTAAGGCGTTGCGGCGATGTGTAATGGGGAATTTTCAACCAAGCACACTCCGTCTCGCTCAATAATTAGGTATAATATCATGATAAAATTGAGATAAATTTATATAATTTAATCAGGAGTGTATAATATAGTTTAACATTACCACCGTATAGATTAATTTATATTATGCACTGCTGATTTAATCTGTATAGCATATTTCGACATGACATTAGCAGACGAATATCAACAAACATTCGTCGTTTCATGTGCTTCAGATAAATGTAGCGATACATTCATGTGATATCGCGAATAAATTAAATTGAATGGAATCCAGTAGATAATCAGAAATATACTTCTCTCTCTCCCTCTACTCTATCTCTCTCTCTCTCTCTCTCTCTCTCTCTCTCTCTCTCTCTCTCTCTCTCTCTCTCTCTCTCTC
>NW_014577644.1:27611-29643 GCF_000485595.1 Priapulus caudatus | reverse complement strand
CACGCGTGTGTGTATGTGTGCGCGCGCGCGTGTGTGTGTGTGCGTGCGCGCGCGTGTGTATGTGTGTGTGCGCACGCGTGTGTGTATGTGTGCGCGCGCGCGTGTGTGTGTGTGCGAGCGCGCGCGTGTGTATGTGTGTGTGCGCACGCGTGTGTGTATGTGTGCGCGCGCGCGTGTGTGTGTGTGCGAGCGCGCGCGTGTGTATGTGTGTGTGCGCACGCGTGTGTGTATGTGTGCGCGCGCGCGTGTGTGTGTGTGTGTGTTATGTGTGTACGTGGACGTGCGTGCGTGCGTGCTTGCGTGCGTGCGCGCGCGCGTGTATGTGTGTGTGCGCGCGTACGTGTGTGTGCGCGCGCGCGTGTGTGTGTGTGCGTGCGCGCGCGTGTGTATGTGTGTGTGCGCACGCGTGTGTGTATGTGTGTGTGCGCGCGTGTGTGTGTGTGGTACCGAACCATTGCTCTCAATTGAAATCATTTGACAGTGACAACATAGGTCCATGCTGTGATGTTCTAACATTAAATTACGATTCTCCTGCGAAACGTATGTTTACTAATTCTTTAAATAAATAAAAACGAAACGAACGACACTAAATCGTTCGAATGAATCTCTCACATGCAGCATTCAGTCGATAACAACTTTAACGAAGGGGTGCCGACGTTTTGCGGCACTCCGCAGATCTTTGCGTCGTCGTCTGACGCACTCTCCGGTCGGCTGGTGAATTTCGGAACTTCGCTTTCGTTTTTCGTAGCGACGCTTGCGGGTTTTGGATGTTTCACGTCATCGTTGTTCCGGGGATCTATTTCCGGCATGACGTTGTCCGTGGATGACTCCGCCAGGGAAAGCTTTTCCACCGCCAGGCGGCGTCCGCGCTCGGCATCCTCCCGCTTCTGCTTTCTCCACTTAGCTCTACGGTTCTTAAACCACACCTGCAAGCACACAAGTTATACGGACGTTTCATTATCCGTGCATTTACGGTATAATCAGTTTCCACGCATCGTGTGTAATAGACCAAACACACGAGGGGACTCAACGACCCTATCACACCCTGCGTAGAAAATTTTAAAATGAAAAGAACAACATATGGTTCAACGAATCGAGATTGTTTGGAGACCACAGCATTTGTTTACGGAGGTTTTACAGCCAAATGGCTAGCGCACGCGTCGTCACCGCATTCCGTACGTATATAGTATTGTCACACCGCGAGCTGTGTTTGCCGCCCAGATTACGCGGCCAGCAGACGAGAGAGCGTGGTCGGAATATCAGACGCGGCGGATTTCATCGCGGGTTTGAGAAAAAGCGGTGCAGTGCGCAGGTGGCTCGGCCCTGCCGCACCCATGAGCAATACTTATAGCGGGCCGAGAATCGCTCATTTCAATTAGGATTATGTGAATTTATTTACGGCTTTGCGCGAACTCATTCGATAATGCACTTTACACTCGCAGCGCTTGCAGGCGGATCAGAGCCGATTGGTCGGCTGAAAGCTCCGACGGCCGCGGCAGGAAAACGCGGTGCGGAGCTTTGCGGGAGAGCACGCCGGCATGTTTATATGTACGGCGGCAGCGTCGATGCGTGCGGGACCGCTTGGAAGGCTTTGTTAACCAACAGAAATCGCGATTTGTATAAACTGTTGGGCAAATATAAAAACGAGGGCTAATCCTAGGGCGCCTTAGCGCGCGGTGTGACAATGGTTGGAGAGAGAGAGAGAGAGAGGAAGGTTTAGGGAAGGGTTGTGCTGTGGCGGTACAAGAGAACATGTTCTTAGCTATTGTGCTCTTCTTACGTTAGAGATTTCGCCGTAACAACGACGTGTACATAATCCCGATATTTTTCCCACAGAATTATACGTATATTTAATGCACCTTATGGTCATTAGATTCACGTATTATTGCGTTTGTACTATGAATGTTTGCTAACAACATTTAAATACTAATGCACAAGACGCAGTTATTTCCAAATACTGAACATACACACGCACACACACGCAGACACACACAAACACACACACACATACACACACACACACACACACACA
>NW_014577644.1:16298-27180 GCF_000485595.1 Priapulus caudatus | reverse complement strand
CGCGCGCGCGCGCGCGCGCGCGCATGTATATATATTTATTGTATTACATACGCAAACGAATGAAAAGCGGCTCCGGTAAAAGAAAATTCTTGTAGAAGCTTGAACACATCTATGCTCAATTTACAGACTAGACTATGAATATACTATAGGAGTATAGTATACTATGATATAGATAACGCGTTTGAATATATTCATTATAGAGGTTATAAACGACGGCGAGTGTAATGCATAACCAAACAATGGTCACGTCAGATGTCCGTAGAGACACACATATAGATCAACCACAATATTTCTATCACCTGTTATTCTTTAGAAAAAATCATACATTACAACCACAATATTTCTATCCCCTGATATTCTTAAAAAACAACAACATTAAATTCGGTATAGACGTCGCGAGTGAAGGCTATTAAACATAGGACACTCTACCATATATACAATTAAATTATATCAGGGATTAATGATGACAAATTTCAATAAAATTTTAAATTTTAATAATGATAATTTGTCATTATTAACTCCTGATTATATACATATTATATTACAAATATTATACCATATTATATTACAATTTATGGTGCGTTACAGCGTGTGTGCGTGCGTGCGTGTGTGTGTTAGTGATGGACTTTACTGACTACGTTAATGCCAGCTACTGGCTGCATGGTGATATCCGAGCTGACGATGACGTGATAATGCTATAGCAAGCTTTTCATAATGTAGCAGATCTCCTGCAATCCGTGTCTGCGTGTACATACTCTACGGCCCCGTTATACCCTAATCAACCCTTCCTATACGAGATTCGTGGCAATCCGTAAAGTAAACTCTGCACGCCCGTAACTGGCTCTGATCCGGCCAAATTACCGCCGACTGTCGCCGGATTCGGATTGCAGGATTGCGACCGTCTTTGCTGCTAATGCGATCCGTCGATCCCGTATTTAATGGTAATGAGTCAACATCGGATCGGTGTGACTATCTCTCTATATAGAGTCAAGCGTGTGCGCGTATACCGCCCCACTGACCATGTGTGGAATTTCTTTGTCGCTACATACATCGTATTTTCCTCGTCTCTCTATTAGAGGATGTAAGAGAGAGGCGAAAGAAGAGAGACAAATATATATATATATATAAATGTGTGTGTGTGTGTGTGTGTGTGTGTGTGTGTGTGTGTGTGTGTGTGTGTGTGTGTGTGCGTAGTGTGCGCGCCGCGCGTGTGTGTGTAGTGTGTGATGTGGTGTGCTTTGTGTGTCTGGGTGTGTGTGTGTGTGTGTGTGTGTGTGTGTGTGCGTACATGCGTGCGTGCGTGCGTGTGTCTGTCTGTGTGTGTGTGGGTGTGTGTGTGTGTGTGTGTGTTTGTGTGTGTGCGTGCGTGCGTGCGTGCGTGTGTATTTGCGTCTAATGTGTATGTGTGTGTGTGTGCGTAGCAGTAGCATTTACCCAGAGGTAAATATAAAAATGTAAAAAAAGAACTTATAACGAACATGGAACAGACAGTGCAAGCAGCATATAAATATTCGGATAAACACCCCCACGTTAAACTCGCGAGCGAGATAGCAATATATTACTTACATACGCTCGCATAGAAATATCAACAATCAAGATCATTCGTTTTCACGAATGCTATTCGGCGGAAAACGCGCGACGCTTGTACTCTTGCTTATACTGCATGAAAGGCTCGAAGAGCTACCGGCGATTTGTCATGCAGCAGCAGCAGCAGCAGTACATCATGAGAACGCGGCAATCTGTTATCGCAGCAACACCACACGCCCCTGAGCTTCTCCCGCGCGCGCGCGCACCCGTACTTCCGCGAGATGATGCCTTCTCTCTATTCTAAGTAGAGCAAAAATAAATCTAACATTGCGCGCCGTTATTAGCGTAGCACCCGGCGGCC
Organism: Priapulus caudatus; assembly: GCF_000485595.1. Taxonomy (NCBI): domain Eukaryota; kingdom Metazoa; phylum Priapulida; class Priapulimorpha; order Priapulimorphida; family Priapulidae; genus Priapulus; species Priapulus caudatus. The sequence goes on along the minus strand of NW_014577644.1, from coordinate 25,292 downwards.
ATTCGCACTTAATCTACTCGCTGCTCGCGCCGTCAGTATCGCCGTCGTGTGTCCGTCGTGTGTGTGTGTACATCACTGAACAGCGGCGCTCCGTGATTAGCACGAGTCTGATTTCTGTCGTTCGTCGTCTGAAAGGTGACGATTTCGCGCGTAATCTTGTCAGATAAAGAGCGCGTCGTTTTAATCAGAGAGCCGCTGCAGGCGTTGTCGTGCTGGCTGAGGTGCGAGAGATGCGTCAGTATTGTCTGGCTGCAAACATACTCCCGTGAAAGAAATTGACGAGATCTGATATCCGCATTGAATAGCATGATAGATTCCACCTCGAACATTCGTGCAATGACATATTGTCTGGCTAGCTTTCACAGTAAGTCGGATCGTCTCTCATGAGCAGTAACACCTGAGCGGGTACCATACGTCCTGACGCAGAAAACTATTAGACTTCGAAAGGTAGATGGTTTTAATGATGTCATAGTGTTGAATTTGCGTTTCAGTTCTTTCCAGAATATTATCAGTTTTTAGCACATTGTCAGGTGTTAATTAAACATTTATTATGTATTAATATACATCACTCACAGTATTATAACTCACAGTAAATAACTCACAGTATTATATATGTGTCAATTATTGTTTTAACATATCCGTATCGAAACCATTGCCCTTAGGGCTAGTTCTTAATTAAACAATTCACATTCAAAATAGGTTTATGTCTACTAATCGTTTGTCTTGCTATGATAAATATTTAGGTGTAAATTGTGATTATATTCATAAAATTTATTTATTTATTTATGTTTCTTTACTGAAATGAATATTGTAATAAAAAGATAAAATCGGTATTTAAGATTTACATTAAGGTAATGAGATTGTCAATGAAACGGAAAGCAACATAGATTTAAAGAAAACTCCGAGTACAATAAAAGATATGCTCGTGTATAAATTCTGCTGTGTGCCTTTAGTGTAAATATGAGGAACATCGACAATGGTTGATTGAACTAATTGTTGTAATACTAGTTTTTCATTAGCCATAGCTTTAATTAAACCCGTTCAGTTTTTCTCTATTTTCTATTTCAATATTGATCAAGACTGAATGGTCGAAAATGCTGTTATTTTTATCGTATTAAAACGCGCAGTTCATGAAACATTTCTTTGATTTGGCATTTGGGAAATTTTTTTAATAGATTAGGCATAAATTATTATGTGTGATAAAGATAAAATCCATGATAAAATAATAGTATATCATTTATGCATAATACAACTATTCATATACTATAATATAGAAATAAATAGACATGAACAACAAGTAGAGTTCTTACCTCTACGCGTTCCTCCTTGAGGTCGACCTTGGCTGCAAGCTCCTCGCGTAACAGTACATCCGGGTAGTGCGTCTTGTCGAACGTCGCTTCTAAAGTCTCCAGCTGCTCCTCTGTGAAGATGGTGCGATGACGTCGTTTCCGCTTGCTCGTCCTCCCCGTCGGATCGTGGGACAGGCTGTAGCTGGGGAACTGTCCGTACGCTGTAATAACAATGTTGGACAACGTGAGGGTTAGAGCACAAGAACATGGTTACATTGATGTGCGCGTGAGGTGCGGGAAATAGTGGACGTGTATAGGTAACCCCGACATGAGGCGTTAATCATAGGCGGGCTAAGCTACATAGCCTCTCTGTGATTGTAGACGAAGGGAATTCTTTGGCACATATTACCTTTGAGCATGGCTCAATGAGTATAGACACCAAATAATATGCACCATATCCATGTTAGTGTGAATGTCAGCACGAAATATAAGCTTAACGTTAACATAAAATTAAGGATAGATGTAAAATCATTATAAGGTACGAAAACTATCCGGTTAATTAACATCACATTAAAATGACTTCGATTCAAATAATTAATTTTATTGTAGTTTCTATTCAATTGCATTGGCACAGCGGCAAAATATTTTTTACATTAATTTAATAATCCTTATAGATCGAATTAACATTTTAGCATTAACAGAAATTCGTGGTTATGCGACTGCATGAAAATATGTGATATTATCTGTGGTCAGATAACCGTCCGCATAATATTCATATGCTCGTGAATAATGGATGTCACACACACGCACACGCGCGCGCGCACCCACACACACGCGCGCGCGCACCCACACACACTGTGCACACACACACACACACGACACACACACGTACACGACACGACACACGACACACACACACACACACACACACACACACACACACACACACACACGACACGCGCGCGACACACACACACACACACACACACACACACACACGCGCGCACACGCACACGCTCACGCTCACGCACGCACGCACGCACGCACGCACGCACGCACGCGCACGCACGCACGCACACACACACACACACACACACACACCACACACACACACATTGCAACTGTGCACCTATTATTAGAACAATTCAACTATATAGATTAGAGGTATAGTAAGAGAGAGAGAGAGGCGGAGAGAGAGTGACAGCGGAGGAGAAAATGAGAGTACGAGAATGCATGTTGTAGACAAGTACATAGTATCTCGTTACAATACTAACATATTAACTCACCACTGAAGAAGTCCGCCGGATGTCGAGCGAAGGGGCTGAGATGTCCGGGGGAGACTGGCGCGTGGATCGAGTACGGACTCGGGTGGTGCGGTGCGTGCGGCAGCATGGGTCTCGGCGCTAGAATGCTGTCGATCGTAAACATCGAGTGCGGATTCGAGATGGCCGAGTAGTACTGCTTCAGACTATCGGCCGACGGAAAGTACGAGTACTGCAGCGACTGTAGCGACGGCAGGAACGCTGGCGGAAGCGTCGGCGCGCTCATCATGTCTTTGACGACTACGTGAAATAACTGACGACCGACGACGTGAAATAACTGACGACCGACGACGTGAAATAACTGACGACCGACGACGTGAAATAACTGACGACAGACGACGACGGTGAAATATGCGGTGACGACGACTATGACGACGATGACGATGAACGGTAAGCTACTCAACCGACGACAAGCGACAGGAGAGATATGCGACGACGCCTGACGACGACGCCTGACGACGGCGATGACGACGACTGAGCGGCGAGGTGTAGTCGCGTACCTATTTAACGCTGCAGATGAACGACGACTTACGCGCGCGTGCCGTGCCGACGTCACGACGTGAATGCCGACCACGAATCGTCTGCGCACAACACACACTCTCGTCTGCTCGTTGCTAACTCGCGCGTCTATCTCACTCCCCGCACCAATGATAGGTGTCGGTCTCTATCGCCCCTCCACTTCTTTGTCGTGTAATGAAATTAGCCACAACCCACCCATTAGTATAGAGATGCTAATCTTCGTTTGTGCGCACACTAATTAGCAATGTAAGCGCTGGTCGGATCGTCTTAATAACCTTTTCACACTCGCGCTAAGCGCCGCTGAAAAGCCGTCACGGCCAATCAGAGAGCACGTACGCCATAAGGGCACCTCCCCAAACATTAGCTGAGAGCTGCTGCGCTGACAATACCCGTGCCCCGGCTGTGTTTGTCCCCGCATTTGCTCATTTGGACCACTTCAGTAGAGTCGACACAATGCACTAATGCATCAGCTTGGGAAATCGGGCAGTTGATCTCTGCTGTGGAACCCTTTCACTGGAACAGAGCGGTTGCTTGGTTGACACTTGCCCCCTCTCGATGCTTTGCGGCTCCAAGGATGCTCGTCCGAGTGGCAGATTCGTTAAACTTGCATCTGTACGCTCTCCGTTCGTCGCGAGTGAGGCTGTTGAAGAGAGGAAGAGAGCACGCAGGTGTGAGCTATACATAGCACAGCGAACCGCGCACGTGCACTGCTCATACATTGACCCCCGAAAATCTTCTATTAGTAAAGGATACAGATGGTATTATGTGAAGTAGGTGGTAAAGATGTATACCATAAATACTGCCTGTTCTATAATTGTATAATTAGTTCAAAAACATGACCCGCGTGAACACCCTCTTCCCTTCACCCCCCCCCCCTTCTCTATCGCCCCGTTCGTGTTTCTCTCTGTGTATGTCGCGCTCTCTCCCCCGTCTCACACACACCGCCTCTATTTTCTATCTCGCTCTCTCTCTCTCTCTCTCTCTCTCTGTGTTTCTTTTTTTTCTTTATCTCTCTCTATTATCTATACTATACTATATATTACTCTCTATTATGTATCTATCTATATCTATTTCCATCTCTGTCTGAATCATCTTTTACCCTCCGCCCATCATTTCCTCTCGCTCTGAAGATCATTTAGAAATCGATTGTTAGTTGTTAGCTTACGGCTATGTTCGTTTTCTTACCGTCTTTTCACGCTTTCACAAACTACATTAAAACGAAGCCATTTATTGAACTACGACGTCAATATGAATATGGTTAAAGCCGCAAGAGACAGTAGTGTATATTAACGCGGCAGGATTTATAACGCGAATTTCACATATAGCAATCTTTCAAAAATCAAATTCAACAAATTTACGGCGAATTATCAAAGGAACAATTGTATTGTGACGCACCCAGCTATTTATTATTATTATTATTTTATCATTATTATTGTGGATCTCAAAGCGTAATGTATTATATGACGGAGATTAATTTATATTAATAAATGCTTACTATGATTTTACCCATAGCGCGTATGATATTTCTTTATTATATAGCTTCGCCGTTTTTCAACGATATAGTTTATAATGCTTCTCGATCGGATATGCATAGGCTTTGAACATGCGCGAACATATATCGCACAAATCTGCGGTCCATTATTTCACGTAGCCGGAAAAGATTCAATTCTCCCTGCGGAACGGTAGTTTAATATCACGGCACGCGGCCGTTTATACGCCCGCCGTGCATGTATTAACATCAGCTCGCACACACACAGCAACGATGCACGGTGCGGATAGCCGCAAGGCTAATCATCGCCGTCTGTCTTTGCACGCAGAACAAAACGCGTTCACAGATCTAGCGGATAGTCGTTAACGCGATCTCTGTATTAGAGCATTATACCAGATTCTCTCTCTGGAGGAGGAGGGCTGGTCACGGTTGTACTCGACGGGTTGTTCACACGTGCGCGCGAGGCAATCCCCTCTACTCGCCACGATAACTCCAACTCGCTGCCTGCATACGTACGTAGGCCTACATATCTACGTCTTGTAGCCGGTAGCCGCGATGACACCGCTGTTGTTTGATAGAGATGCTTGCTTGCAGCTGCCAAGTACCTCATTCGGGTTGTTCGCACATCATTTAGGCACTCAAAGCAAATCGCCGTGCAAGTTGCTAATGACTGCGGCCTATTAGGTTACTGTTTGTATCGGTGCGTCAACGGGTTGGCTCTATCGCGGATAAGAACTTGTCTATTAAGGATGTTCATACAGTTTGCGTGGATGACTTGGCATGCTCCAACTATGGTTATTTGCTACATCATATCTTCAGACCGTCAAAAGCTATGATAATACAATATATATTTATAATATTCTAACAGTATAGTTTACATTTAACTTCTGTATTTTCATTGAGTGTTATTCTCGACGAGAAATATATTGGACACCAAGACACGTTTACTAGTGATTGTGATGTTTGATCATGTTTCATAACATAACATCAGGAGTGAATAAAAATATATTATTATTAATAATATAAATAGATAATAGATAAATTAATAGATAATAGATCTATTATTATTCACTCCTGATAACATCTGTAAGGATCTAAGATCCCGATAAGTAAACCGAGCAAGAGTAATAATTATTGAACCACGTGCGGCGGGACCTACGCACGCTCGTGAGCTGCAAATCGCGCGCTCTACAGATAATCAGGAATATATCTCATTTGCATAGACTGATCTCGTAATTAGTCGCGTTGTCATGTAAATGTCCCGGTGTAAGCTAGATCGCGGCGGCGGTGGCGTAACGGCCGACCGACGGAAGCGGCAGTAACGACGACGTGAGCAGCGTGGCTCCTGGATTAACCGGCCACGTGCACCTAAACGGAATTACGCACAACTAGCACACAGGCTTACGCGACGCACCACTAGATAACATGTGCTATAGTCGCAACATTTAGTAACCACCCTCCCCCCGACCCAACGATTAGGTGGTACAAAGGAAAAGGTTATGCTCGTATTGTGTTGCTGACCGCATGAGAGACCGACCATATGATGGCGAAAATCTGCTGCTGGTATTCAAACCTAATTTCTAGTGTAAGACATCTGCTGTGCGATTATTGTAGTGTGTGTGTTGCTATCGTATCAATACTGCATCGATACACGAAGTACTATATAGAGGATAATACCAAAGTCATAGGCGTTGCCACCACACACACACACACGCGCGCGCGCACCCACGCACGCACGCACGCACGCACACACACACACACACACACACACACACACACACACACACACACATACATCTACTATCTATAATATATATATATATATTATATTATCATGATATTCTATTTATCTATATAGAGTAATATTAAACTTATGTTCGTTCAACGAAAAGCAGCACGCACGATAGAAGGCGAGAGCGCGCGCAGCGAGAGAGGTGGTCGAGAGTGGTCGAGAGGAGCGCGCAAGCGAGAGAGGGTGGGAGAGAGAGAGAGAGAGAGAGAAAGAGAGAGAGAGAAAACGATAGAGAAAGAGAGAGAGAGAAAACGACAGAGCAAGAGAGAGAGCGAGAGAGAGAGCGAGAGAGATAATAAAAGCGGGGAATTAACTTTATAAGTTAGCACGATCGCGACAAATAGTGATGGGGCAATGAAGAGTCGGTAACGGCGGTAAACCACGTACATGTACACGTTATTGATAACAAATAAATCGTGTATTATAAGCCCACGTTCGCACGCATAACAACGGCTCCCTCCCCGGTTGCAACAGCGACAACAGCGCCAAGCCGTTAAAAACAATATCAACACGCGTGTTTTGGCGGCGGTATCAAGGCGCAGGCTACCTGGCGTGTTGTTAGCGGCTACCTGGCGTGTTGTTAGCGGCTACCTGGCGTGTTGTTAGTCGGTGTTTTACCTCGCAGCGTGTGAGTCCCCCGGTGCGATCAAACACACCGAGGCGCTGCGGGCACTGAGCGACCGCATTAGCTCGCGGATCATCAGGTATTATCCGCGGCGGCCATTCTTCCCCGATGCCGCAGTCCTGGCAGCTAAAAGCCGAGCAGGCGTTCCACCTGCAGCAGATTATGCGTGCCAGCGCGTAGCTTATCCCAGCATCCCCTTCCCCCCACCGCACCGCACACACACAAAGCCGTATAGTAGCCCCGGGTTTGAACGTAGCGGCAGCGGCGTCTCCAAACGCGTACGCGGGATCTGCCCGCGCGACCCTGTATGACAACATGCGTTTTAATTTTGCGCTGATGCGCGTCCAATCCGGATCCTGAACGCGGCCGGACTGAAATACGGTGGAGTGTAGTGTAGCGCATCGTAGCAGCAGCAGAAGCAACAGCAGTAGCAGTAGTAGCGTTCATTGATCACGAGACGGCGCCTTGTTTAATGCCATTATAAATGTAATAATTCCGTTTGAAAGCCTCGTAATATACGTCCGCTAAGTGCCCCCTCTGCGCTCCGCCGCCCGACCACTTAAAGAATTAATCTCGACTTTTCTCTCGGAGATCATTGTTGGCTAAAACCGGCTATCTACCGATTTGCGCTCGCAGTCGACGAGTGGCGCTGACAGTGAGGCGGACTTACGACTTTTGAATATCGGCGCCTGCCACTTCTGCTCGGCGGAACCCTTTGCGCTGCATCCAGTACTCTCGCTCACAAACGCTACCTATCGCGGTTCAATGACAGCTAGAAAGCATGCGATCGCGCGAGTCTTCAATCTGTAAGCTTTCCTTATTCCCGTTGATGTAGTTGGTAAGATCGGAGGTATAGGACTGTCGGCGGGGAAGTTAGGCTTCTTTACGACGACCTTTACAAGCGGGAGGCTGTCGTGCGGCATGGGAGAGGGGGGTAGATGAAAGCCAGGCTGCTAGGATCGGTACGTCGGCACACACACGCGGCGCACATCGACACGCGTCACGTACAAAGGCAACAAACGAAACGCACTCTGAGAAATCTCCAACGCGGGATCAAGCGTTATATGTGACGTTATATGTCGTGCACCGCCGCCGCTGCTAGGCTTATTCTACATATTGTTTTTTTATTATATCATGTTACATGGCATGATTTAAATTATATATATTTATATATATACACACATATATATATATATATATATATATATATATATATATACACTTTCATATATATATATATATATATATATTATTTATGAATGTATATTTGTCATATAATTTCATGTAGCATACACGAAATTTACGTAACTTTGAATGTTATCAGAATCACACAGATATCAGCCACATTAGCTTCCGTGTAACGTGAGAGATTGTCCGATCCCCACCACGGACGACCCTGTCTACGTCTCCGTCGGTTTTTACAGAGCAGCGACGGAATATTTGGAACACCGAGCGACTGCGATCCACACAGAGAATATATATATAAATCATTAAAATGGATAAAAGGACCACTAACAATATAATATCAGGAGTGGATAATAGATCTATTATCCACTCCTGATAATATGGTACCGCGTGTAGAAATATTTACTACGCTATATTCGCTAAACGTACTAAACGTATGGACAAAATTATCGACTGTGAGTACAAGAGTGGTATTAATTCAATGGTTAAATTATATATGTAACACAATATAATGTATGTATAATAAAGTTTTAATAAGCTTTCGATTGTTCTGTGATTTTCGTCTGTCAGTTTGTCATGATTGATCATCAGATTGTTCTGTCAGTTTTTTATTAGTCGCTTATATTTTTAAGCGTATGAGAGCGCGCGCGCGCGTGTGTGTGCGTGCGTGCGTGCGTGCGTGCGTGCGTGTGTGTGTGTGTGTGTGTGTGTGTGTGTGTGTGTGTGTGTGTGTGTGTGTGTGTGTGTGTGTGTGTGTGTGTGTGTGTGTGTGT
>NW_014577644.1:12908-16273 GCF_000485595.1 Priapulus caudatus | reverse complement strand
TTAGTTTCGTCCATCGATTGTAGTCATCACGATGTTCTTGTCGTTTTTATTTTAGTTGTCGTTTATTTTAAGTTACGTATGTAGAGAGCGCGTGTGTGTGTGTGTGTGTGTGTGTGTGTGTGTGTGTGTGTGTGTGTGTGTGTGTGTGTGTGTGTGTGTGTGTGTGTGTGTGTGTGTGTGTGTGTTCGTGTCTGGTTCGTGCGTGCATGAGCGTGAGTTCCAAAACAATGTATGGAACAAAATACAGGAAATACTTCATTTAAACGGGGTACAAGCAATATATGGCGGTAGAATTTCTGTACCCTATTGTTGTATCGCAGAAAACTATGCCTGTTGTAGATTTGAATGTTTTTTTATGCGAATCTGAAGTTTAATGGATTATTAGTGAATGGAAAGGCACTGCGTCAGTTACCATAATCAGTCTATTAAACTTTAAATTTTATATACAGCTAGAATTTCGTTACCACAGTCGACAACCGACAAACACCATAGTTAGTAGAGGGAGTCTCTCCCTACTAACTATCCACAGCCATAGAGACAGGAGGCGCAAGGGAAAGCAATGGAACACAGTGTTTGTAGTAATACGTCTAATTCGACCTCGCATAGGAGCTGTTATACACAGCGTAATACTGCCCCGAGAACTATATCAACAATCCCCCCTAACATACGAATTGCAATCGATGCCACGGTACATTCCGTGTGTGATTATTATTACTTCGCTTTACTACAAAAATGCACAACTTTATCCGATAACATTACATTTAGGAGCGGTTCCCATTTAATCATTATATTATTATTCACTATATTTCGATGTATAAAATAAACGATGCAATAAATAAGTCATTTAGGGCCTATATATCTCTATCTCTCTCTCTTTATCTATCTATATATATATATATATATATACATATATATATTTATTTATATATATGTGTGTTGGGGGCGTGTGCGTGTGCGTGTGTTTGTGCGTGTGCGTGTGTGTGCGTGTGTGTGTATGTGCGTGCGTGCGTGTCTAATTATTAAAACACAAATATCAATTATATCCATTATACGAATAATAATATAGCAAATGCATATGTAACTTAACTGTGGGCCACCTAACCCACTGTATACCGCAGGCAACCATGGTGGGTAGAATATTCAGGGCGCCTGGGCGCATTTTTAAAATGCAGCTTTTCCTCTCTGTAAAGTGTTTGCCGCTAAAGCGACCTAAGGTCTATATTTGATAAGGGACTGCTGCGCATTTTAGGCACAATATAAAATATTGTGAAACCTGAAGGTGCTGATATTGATCTCATGAAATTGCATTCCTCGCTTTCGCGCGAGGCTCAGTAATACTATGCGGCAGGTCAAACAAGTGCGACAAATATTAATTTCGTTCTGGAGAGATATTACACAGTTTGCGGCTTTACTGGAGATGCGGTATAGACACGCGCACGCACGCACACACACACACGCGCGCGCGCACGCACGCATGCACGCACGCACGCACACACGCACACACACACACACCATTCTCTCACCACTCGCACGTACGCACACGCACGCACGCACGCACGCACTCACGCACGCACGCACACACGCACACACACGCACTTACGAGTAGGCCTATGCCTGTGGCAAGGGCTTTTTGCCCTGTGGCAAACGGTATCAGAGAGGTAATAGCGGGATTTATGTGTTATATCTGCGCACGAAGTCTGTGGATATTGAGACTGATACGCCCTAGTTATCAGCACCAGTTCTATTGACGGACAGAAATTACGAAACGACATGCAGTTCCGCCGTCTCTATGTGTGTACGTAACGGAGAAAGTATCTTTTCTACTACATCCTATATATATGCCATGTCTATACCGTTTACTGTCACGCATAACCGTTCACTTCACAGAAACGCTTGTTAGAAGCTAAGTCACGAGCATAGCTGACTTCCAGTGCATCTAGTTAACGTGTGCGCATTAACACACCCCTGCGCTAATCCTTACACGCTATACAATAATGCAATAAAAAATAAAAAATAAAAACACAAAAAATAATAATACAAAACTTAAACGCTATACGATGCGATTTTAATCTGTCACAACCTGGACATTGAGACAGAGAGAACGCCTCTTAGAGAACTTAGAGTTCCTCCATATAAAGGGACTCTACCTAGAACTATGAACGCGCAAGCGTCGTGGTAATCAAGTGGTGATTACACGGGCTGGGTGCACGAACCACGCTTCGAATAAGCAGTGCGCTTGAATCGACGCCCCATTCTAACGCCCTGCTTCGAAGTTACGTCGACATCAAGTGGTTAATAATGACAAATCAAATCAAATTCTCAATCAATTTGTCAATGACAATCAATTTGTGATTATTAACCCCTGGTCGACATCCATTCAACGGCGGATGATGTGACAAATATGTGCGCACGACAACGGCGACGTACCGGGCTCCGACGTATCACACGCCCCCTCCCCCCACCTCACCCCGCTTGCTCTGTATACGGCGGCCCCTGGGCTCCCTGCCATCCCTGCATCTAGGGTGGCGACGTGGGTGTCACACGTCGCCATGCTGCTGCCTCTGTACGGCGGCCCCTGGGCTGCCTGCCATCCCTGCATTTAGGGTGACGACGTGGGTATCACACGTCGCCATGCTGCTGCCTCTGTACGGCCCCTGGGCTGCCTGCCATCCATCCATGCATCTGGGCTGGCGACGCGCGCGCGCGCGTGTGTCGACGTGACTCGGGCATCCGGCCAGCCGACGATCGATCCGCGATTTTTAATTACCCAGCGCCCGCCCGCTCGCCGACGCTGCTAATTTTAATATTCTCACCTCCAGCGAGAAATAATCCGCTGCAATCGGCGCTAAAAAAATAGCCGCCGGTGCGGCCTTGTTTTCATTAGCGTGTTATTAAGAAATTATTAAGTCGTTGCCGGCGGACGGACATGCATGCGGGGATCCGCTTGCCTGCATGGCTTGTCACCCGCGCGCATTCCCAGCACATCCCGGGGGGAGCTGCGAATCAGTACGCAGTGTTTGCCCATCTCCGCCCGAAAGTAGATAAGCTCTGATAAATCTTTAATGAACAAGGTAAAATCTGTTATTATAGAGCCGTGTGTTTGTGAGCTGCTTCGATCTAAGGAAGTCGTACGAGAGCCGGCCGATATGTAGAATTCCTGCTCTCGGCGAGTATAGGGAGAGAGAGTAAGATAGAGACTGAAAGATAACGCGAGAGAGCGAGAGAGCGAGAGAGAGAGAGAGAGAGAGAGAGAGAGAGAGAGAGAGAGAGAGAGAGAGAGAGAGAGAGAGAGAGAGAGAGAGAGAGAGAGAGAGAGAGAGAGAGAGAGAGAGAGAGGGAGAGAGAGAGAGAGGGAGAGAGAGAGA
>NW_014577644.1:0-12865 GCF_000485595.1 Priapulus caudatus | reverse complement strand
AGAGCGAGAGAGCGAGAGTGAGAGAGAGAGAGAGAGAGAGAGAGAGAGAGAGAGAGAGAGAGAGAGAGAGAGAGAGAGACGAGCACAGCTAATAGTAACGGGTACTTGGGACTACAAAGATTTCCTCGAAAGAGATATTATCCACGAGTCACGCGTACGTTTGTTTAATGTTTTAATCCGAAGAAACACTAAAATCTGCTCATTCTGTTCATCGAAAATGTGTTCTCACAACAAAAAGCTCAGATACGATGTAACAGACACGAACAAATAGTTAAACAGCACGAATTACAGTTATCCCTACGGACGCACTCTCTCACGCACACTGCACGCACGCACACACGCAGGAACGTATGCACGCACGCACACAGGACCACACAAGCACGCACACACGCAGGAACGTATGCACGCACGCACACACGCAGGAACGTATGCACGCACGCACACAGGACCACACAAGCACGCACACACGCAGGAACGTATGCACGCACGCACACAGGACCACACAAGCACGCACACACGCAGGAACGTATGAACGCACGCACACAGGACCACACAAGCACGCACACACGCAGGAACGTATGAACGCGCGCGCGCAAGACCACACAAGCACGCGCACACGCAGGAACGTATGCACGCGCGCGCGCAAGACCAGACAAGCACGCGCACACGCATCTATATTTGTATTTATATCAACACCGTACTTAGGGGTACTGAAAGGCATATGCATTCTCCCTAAAGGCCATACGGAAAGCTATTGATAGGTAATATAACTTGGCGAGCGAGACTATTTACTGAGTCATTGTTAGAGGTGCCTACTTCCGAGCGCTGGCAGCCGACTGAAGTCGAGGCGACACTTGTCAAAACAAGCAATTAATCCGTAACCAAAGCAACCACTAGTCGGTCATTAAGCCTCTGTAATGAGTCTCCGGCATAATGGGGCACGCGCATTATCAGCAGCAAACGTTACTAGGAGCTGCACTGCTGGAGCGCACGCTGCTGGGGTGCGTCGTCCCCTATAACCCGCTATTTTTCGTTTTCTCAACGCTTGCGATATGTATAACGAGAAAATTATTCACCTCGCAGATGGTCGTGGGATACTTGTGTGGAAATGTTATTAAAATCAAAATAAAATTTCCAAACATTTAAGGGTCTGTGAAATATTTTGTAAAACTTCGCGAGATGAATAGGTACGTATTTCAGTAGCACTTGTAGAGTATATAAGTAACCTTCACAAACTGTGTCGGTAGAGGAGGGTAGACTAAGTAACAATGTCCTCAGTCGCTCGATACAACATTACTCTTGGGATGCCTATAGCTGGGGGTTGCCCAAATTAGAATATTTATATTTTATATATATTTAATTATAGAATATTATAATTTATAATAATATAATTATATATATATAATATATATATTATATATAAATTAGAAATATATATATATCTTTATTATAGCTTTCCCTCCGTTTTTCGCGTGTGTGCGTGTGTGTGTGTGCGCGCGTGTGCTTGTGCTTGTGCGTGTGCGTGTGCGTGTGCGTGTGCGTGTGCGTGTGCGTGTGCGTGTGCCTGTTCGTGTGCGTGTGCGTATTTTTTCATCATTTCCCACCATCCGGCTCTGTCGTTTTCGCTTTCTTTATTTTAAGTCATTTGGTTCTCATCGCTCTCCCTTTTCATTTTTATTTCTTCTCATTTCTACTCCTTTCCAACTATTGTCTCCACGAAATAGTCCTTCTTGCCCTGCATTGTCAATCCCGTTGTTGTGCCTGCTCCCCATTTCTTGCTTTTACTGACTGCAGTAGGCAAGTAGGGGCACTTGGGAAGTCTGTAGTATCTGTTGTATCACGGAACGGCCCTGCAGGTGGCAGCACAACACAATATATCCCGCAACCGGCAGTTAGATGCGATATGATATGACTACTAGGGACTTAAATTTAATTTAATTTTTTTTTTTTTTAGAGTTAGGGTTAGGGTTTAGGTTAGGTTTAGGGTTTAGGTTAGGTTAGGGTTAGGGTTAGGGTTTTTTTTTTTAAGTGCCTAGTAGTCATATCCTAAGTGCCTAGTAGTCATATCCTAAGTGCCTAGTAGTCATATCATATCGCATCTAACTGCCGGGTGCATATATCCCAGCTCATAACGATGTGCATAGATTTCTGCTAGAAGTCTATAATACTATGCACTATGCATTATACTATTTCTGTATACTGCTGTGTACACGTATGTGCATACATACTTATACTAAATGTGACCCGATCTGGCAAAATGAGTCATAGTGACCAATAGAAAATTGAGTTATTCATACCACTAGAAAGAGAGGACTGTAGGCCTACGCCTTCGTGCCTTAGTGTCTTGGAATCAACTGTCTTGATCGTGTACGTAGGTTCCCGGAATGTGGTGAATCAGACTCAATTTGCGTATAGCGGGACCCGCTATACGCAAATTGAGTCTGATTCACCCGGGAACGCATAGTAGCAGCTTGGATGCGCCTCTGGCGACATACACCTTTTCATTGACCTGTGTATAGTAACGTGAGTCAAACTCATGTACATCCAACTATGTTCAAGCGCATATCTCCGGCTCCGACTAACTCTTTGTCAGGCACTGACGCTGAAGGGGTCGTTGTCGTATCAGGTACTACATATTATGTACCCGAGGTACATATATGTATACACAAAGTGTATACGTACCGTGAGTCAAACTCATGTCAGTACATCCAACTATGTTCAAGGCTTCAAGCGCATATCTCCGCGATCCGGCTCTGACTAACGCCTTGTCAGGCACTGACAGCTTGCCGAATGAAGTATTGTATGCTTGCTCTGGCATGTCTGATACCTGTACACCTGTGTCAATGCACCATATCAATTCTTCTGTGCCAGCAGTAAGTTTTATATGCCATCCTGGTTTGGTAGTAATATATCTTCACTGACATCTCCTACGAATGTATGTATTGGCTGCTTATCATACTGGCTTTCACCTTCAATCTGTCCAACTCGTGTCTGCCTACTGCCTCTGCAGATCGCCTCAAAGTGCCTTGTCTTTGCGCACTTATTGCACGCGTGGTTGGCTGCTGGAGAGTTACGCCTTCCGAAAGGATGACTTCTGTCACAATACACACATCGACATACCACAATACTACACGCTCAATGGCTTTCCCTTTCTTCCACGGCTGTTATTATTACCTCCGCCCAACGGAGTTGGAGGGGAGGTTATCATTATGTGATCGGTCTCGTGCGTTGGTGTGTTAGCGTGTGTGTGTGTTCGCGCGATCGATATTAGCGCGTCAGCGAGCGAGCCAGCTCGTAACACATACATGTTACATGCTGGCGGAGGTATGCACTCTCCGTGAGTGCTCTCTGTCTAGTCTATATCTGTGGCTGATGTCTTACAGCTTCAATCGTGGCTGTTTTCGAATTTTTTACTTAGCTCCTGAATGGTAGCCTCTTTCAGTGACAGTACTTGCACGGCGTTCTGCAATGACAGACTAGCACCTTGGTCATAGAGTTTCAGTTTTGCACCGTCATCAGTGTATGTAAATGTGATTTTGTCACGCCTGCTCGTAAAAAACTGCTCTGGGAATTTGCATTTGAGAGCTCTTTCTCTCACACTTATACTGGCCTGAGAACAATATATACATTGTATATATATATATATATATATATATATATATATATATATATATACAATGTATATATTGTTCTCAGGCCAGTATAAGTGTGAGAGAAAGAGCTCTCAAATGCAAATTGTTCTCAGATACTG
This sequence comes from Priapulus caudatus, assembly GCF_000485595.1. Taxonomy (NCBI): domain Eukaryota; kingdom Metazoa; phylum Priapulida; class Priapulimorpha; order Priapulimorphida; family Priapulidae; genus Priapulus; species Priapulus caudatus. Next base: position 9,114 of record NW_014577644.1, on the reverse strand, counting down.
GCTGCTATGCAGAACGTCTCTTTTTTTGCTTCGAACTTTTGCTTAGTATCGACGTGTAGATCCGAATCCTGTTCTTTCACTCACAGGCACTGTAATTTTAGAACACTTCGGACACCATGTAGCGGCTATTGGCGTGAAGATGCCGTGCTCGTGGAAGATGTTGATGGACGATACGTACAATTGTCTTATGGTTCAATCATATTCTTGCCAATTCCCCATAATGCCATGCGCCATACGCGTACAACGTAAACGTTGATGATACCACAGATATAGATAAGTGGGTCAGGACCACTGATCTCTACTATACTAACAATATAACTAAGTATAGTAGAGATCAGTGGTCAGGACCCGTTATATTAGCAATAGTAGGTTTGTTTACAATCTTCTATGCGCTCTTATTGGTTGTAGATGACGTTCCACATATTATTAATTGCTAAATAAGGAAAGAGGAAATCTCAACGTTTATTTTGATCATAGATATATACAAACACATATAACCTCGTAAATAATGTGTTTGTATATATCTATGTTTCGATGTGCATAGCATGTGGGGTTTCCCCGAGTACGCGCGGCTTGATAACGGAGTAAATTTCGGCTTTTTCTCTCATTGTTTCAGAGGAAATTCTAGGCAGGTTCGTGAGGCCAGATCGGGTCACATAATTATAGGCAGCTGATAAAATATACTATAGCTCTATCAGTCAGCTGGTATATGAATGTCCAATGAATGTACGTGTAAATAAACTTGCTTGTAATAAAATAAGATCGATGAAGAAATATTACGTCATCAGGTCATCAATTCATATCTAATTTCATATACATGCTTCCCGAGTTATCTTTCACGTCTTTTGTGATCACACAGACCACAAAAATAAAATTGTACAAGGTACTGGAAAAGTCAAGCGAACTGAAAAAAATACATTTGACAATTTGAATATTTATATATAGTTGGCATTTATTTTAGACGTGTGATTAATGAAATTATATAACACTACGACATATGTATAAACAGTATTAAACACTGTAAATAAAACAAATATCAGACATAGACCTACGCAACAGACAACATACAAGCCATGATCACCAGTACTGCTCCATTGATGGCAATACAATATTTGTCATTATATAAATACATGCTTACTCATTACATTGCAATTAGTGAAGGTGAGGGACAGTACAAATACACTGCTCTTAAATAAGAATAATTAAGTCTCATTGAGCTGATATCATGCATGGACTGGTATACATATATTATACACACACACACGTGACATTAATTCCAATTACTATAACCGAATAGCTATACTGATTGTAAAACATATTGTAAAGTACAAGTATTGACTTGTACAGTACCTTCTTTTTAACAAATTGAGCAAATGCTAGAAATTGAACATCAGCAAGAGCATAATGCAACTTAAATGTCATGGCAACAGCTTAATTAATTGTCTGTTTTGTTTGCATCCAAACTTCCTCCATCTTCAGTTCAATCAATCAACATTTTCATCTCTCAGTCTGTAATAATAATAGTTGGCATTCCTTCTCTGCATGCATTTATCCAATGCTTTTATGTGTATTGATTTGCACTCAGAGACTAGGTACTTACACATACGTACATGTTGTGTGTGCTCTTCTCTCTGCTCTTGTGGTTCGTGGTATTATGCACAGATAGTGGCTATATGTACATTTCTTCCTAATGCATGGCTATATAAATTATGGTCTATCTAATGAAAGGTACAGATGGTGAGGTTCTTTCTGGATCAGTATACAAACATTTATACAGATTTCACCCCTCCTACCACTATGGAAAGGCCAGTATTTATTACTGTATATAGAATTCTAATGTCATTGATTTTTAGCTCATCTGACATAGTCAGATGCAGCTTGTAGAATCGCTTGATCGTCCGTGCGTCCGTGCGTCCGTCCGTGCGGATCGGCCGTCAACAGCTGGGGCACAAAATCTTAACCGCCTCGAGCGTACGCCGTCAGATATTCGGACGTAGGGGGGGTAACCGAAAACGAGTTGGGGGATGGTCGAAGCTGGGGTGTCAAAGCTCAAAGGTCAAGAGGTTGTAAATAAGAATGGTGGGAAACATGCACTCCTTTACTAAGGTATAGGGAGGAAATGCGATGAATTGGCGGCACAAATCTAAAAACGGCCGCACCAAGGACTCGTGATAGTCGGGTGTAAAATAGCATCTATGGTAGGACATAAAGCCATCACTGTGCCCGCAAATTGTGAGGTCAACAGTTGCCCCAGTCAAAAGCGTCAATGCGCCCACAGGGCAGATTTAGCACATTTTCTGAGGCACATGGTCTGACGGACGATGAAAAACTTTTTGTGCAGCGGCCGACCTAGCATTTTTATGGCATTGATTGAAAGGACATGAGAAGCTTACTTTCTGCTGACATGCGAAGAGTAAGTGGCAGATAACCTTTTGACCCTCAAGAGGAGGGTTAAAAGATTGTTGACTGTGGGTTAGAAAGAATTTGACTGGCCGGTGTTTTAGTAGAACCTATAACATGCCGTGGAGTATGAGGCGACAATGTCACAGTGTGAAATTTTCAAAAACTAAATTCTGCCGTTAAGAAGGTGTATAGCTCTCTTACAATCGATATAATTCTATAATGGCATTCTGTACTGCTGCAGTATGTACATTGACGTAGCACTGACGAGTGGCTACTGCCTAGTGCATGGTTGTTGGTGGTACTGTGGAGTTTTGCCTTAATTGGTTACAGGTGGCAGCTCTCTATATATTGCGCCAGCGCTTAAGGCTTGCCCGTAGGTAAAAATGGATGAGTGCTTACTTGTCTTCTTGCGATAGTTGGTCTACTAAGTATGATGGGAGCCTTCCATCTGTAATCTGAGACACTTAAACGATAACGTGCCAGCTTCGTGGCAAGCTTGTCATAACGATCCCAACAATACATTCTTTGTGAAGAAAGGGTTCTGATACCATCCCTGTGCATTCCAACTGTTTGCGGGCGTGTATGTGGAACACATTTGCGGACTAACAGGGTTTATCTAGATCCCACCACTCACCACAGAGCTCACCGCAGTTAGACGCTTAGATGAGCGCTGTCGCTCGCCGCGCACTTTGTTAGCCCTCATCTTTTAGTGACGAAGTCAGAGGCACGCTTGCTAGAAGTCGCATGATCGTCCGTCTGTCAGCCCGTCGTCAACAGTTTGGGCCACAAATCGAAACGCTCGACGTACGAGATCGCAAAGTCGGGACGATGGGGGTGGTAATCCGAAAGCCGAGTTGGGATGTCGAAGCTGGCGCGGTCAAAAAGTCTAAGGTCAAGAGGTGTTAAAGAAGGGGGAACGATTCCTCCTTGAACTATACAGGTATAGGAGGAAATGCAGATTGCGGCGCACAAATCTAATGGACTCGACCATAGGCTGACCGTGATAGTCAGGTGTATAGCATCATGGTAGGAAGAAGGCCACACTTGTCCGAATTGGAGATCACAGCAAAGCGTCAATTAGGCCACCAGGGCCAGATTGTTAGACATTGTCTGAGACATTGTCTAAAGCCGGCCAGCGATTGAAAAACTTTTTTTGTTCAGCGTGACCTACCACCTGTATTGGCTTTATTGAAAGGACCATGAAATGTACTTTCGCTGACATGCGAAAGCTTAAGTGCGCGCGATAAACCTTTTGGACCCTCAAGGAGAGGGTTAAACATGGATTTGTTTACTGTTAGAAAGGAATTTGACTGCCGGTTGTTTGCTAGTAGAATCTATAACATGGCTGGATGTATGAGGCTACAATGGTCACAGTGAAAATTTCAAAAGCTAAATTGGTTTGCAAGAAGGTTATGCTCCTTAAATCGATGAATTTCTATGGCATTCTGTACTGTCAGTGGTGTTACATGGTAACTTATGACACTGCAGTGGCCACTGCCATGCATGTGGTGGTGATATAGTACTGTGTAGTTTTTGCCTGCGTTAATTAGTTACATGCTGCAGCCCTCTATTCAGCCTGTAGAGCTTGCGTAGGTAAATGGATGAGTGCTTACCTATTCTGTCTTGCAAATAGTTGTTGCTACTATGTATGATGGGAGCTTCCATCTTTAATCTTAAGACACTTAAACGTACGTGCCATCCGTCGCGCAACTTTCATAATCGACTCGAACTAACATTCCTTCGAGAAGGGTCCTGATACCCTAGCTTGTGCCAAATTCCACTGTTTCGGGCGGCATATGTGAACACATTTGGGACTAACAGGGTTTACTAGAATCCCACCACTCCACCACAGAGTCACCGCAGTAGACGTGAGATGAGCGCTGTCGCTCCGCGGCATTTGTTATTTCTCTTCTTCTTTTGAATAATACAAACGCCTGTGTACAGATGATTCACTCAACTCTGGAAAGGTCGTTAAGTCTCTATACACACGTTGACATTTGTAAAAATGTAAAGTTTAGCCAGTGTACAGAGAGATTGTATCCTGGTCTGCTAAGAGGTAGTAATAGATCCTCACTCCTCTTTTGCACTCACTGTCGGGCAGTCACAGTTCCTTGACAGCTTCCTCTGATTCCGTTCACACAAGTGAAGCCTGAACTTCACTCGATACTTGCGAAGCGCGTACACGCCGATCTTAATCACAAATATCTGCGATATCATGTAAAACGACGTGGCGCCGCACTTGACGGACATGCGCGGCTTGTCATTAGTCAGATGCGTGCACAGCAGCCATGTTCCGAATCCGCTGCGCAGGATGGCGAACGACAGCACGAATGCGAGGTTATTGATCTCGTATATGCGTGATTTCGTGCGGCCGGTCTCTCTGAGGAACCAGCGGTACTGCAGCATCGGGTTCGTGAGCTCCGCACCGAACAGTGTCGCCACCATCTCGATGCCGGACTCTCCGATGTAGAGGCACCACGACAAACCAAGAATACTGACAAGATGATGACACAGCATCACCAGTCCTGTGCAAATATACAAGATTAGACAGAAAGAAGATTAGGCGAGTAACTCACATGTACTAAGTACTAACAAAAATTCAAAATTTAAATTGTGGCTCATCTAGCATTGCACAGTTCTTTTCATTTAAATATGTTTTACCTACTGCAATTTGTAAGGTGGGAGTTGTTAGCTGTAGTATGCAAATGTTTTTGTAAGAACAGATAGTAGAACGCACCTTCTGACCCCAACACAACACACCAGCAGATGTCAAACAGAAAGTATCCTATGCTGTTGCCCATGGTTATCACTTGTAAGGCCGTGTTTGGAGTACCTATACATAAACAAGCTGTATCATATATTTGTATACAATTGTGACACGACATCTACTATTTGATAAGCCACTATGCCTCATTATTCACAGAGATACCATATCTATGTACCTCTTATGTGGTCATGGGCCTCTGCCTGTGCTTTTATTTACAAGAGTTGGAGGATAAATGTCTACCTGGACTTGTGAATGGCCATGGTCCCTGTATGAAGACACACCAGGCAGACAGCAGTATGGAAGCAGCAGCGTGCATCACTGTCAGCACCCTACAGTTCCATTCACTCGACTGCCGCGGCATCATGTATTGTAGCAATCCATAGATGGTGCCCCATACAACACCGGCCATGGCTACCAGAGTCACCTCATCCATGCCTGACATGCCTTCGTATCTTGTATGCAGAAGCTTGGGTTTCACATTGTCTGCATGGCTACGGTAGGCTGCCTGGGTATGATAACCTTATAAAGAGCAACAGTCAAGTCATGTTTACACGCATTGTGCAAGCAGTCAAATTGAAAGTATTAAATTACATTGTATGCACATGCAATTATATTGCATTTGTTTACAATGTATAAAGTCTGATACAGGCACCTTCACATGTTCACACAATGTATCTTATTTAATTCTGATATATGTATAAAACAGACATGCCCTTGATGTATTGTTTAGTTAACTTATTCGCATGTACACGCAGAGGTCCCAAGTTGGGAAAATCCAAGAAAGGGATCACTTGTGATAGTGGTCCATCACCATTTTTTCGCAGAGCGCAAAAACAGGAAAAAAGTTGTGGCGGGCTCCGACATCCATTTTTTATAAAGTATAGGCCCCTACATGTAAAATAAAATGCAAATTTATTGTGAAAACATAAAAAGTGAACATTTAGTGGGCCCAAGGATAAAGAAGATGTCCAGGCCATAGGCATAGGCAGTTACGTACATTACCAGTACTAATAGCTAATAGTAATACTAATACTATATGCCTGTGTAGGGTTATACTAGAGTGTTGTACAACAGTACTCAGTAAAGGGCAGTTACCAGTACTACCGGTAATACGTACTATAAACGTCAGGTTTAGCATCGTAAATTAACTTGCAAACGCCACCGCTAGATGGCGCTACGCGGTCTATCGGCGTTTCGGGCGTATCAGTGGAACATTGTCAGCACTCTCGTAGTTCTGGTACAGGGTAGCGAAGGAGCAGAGCTATGTATGTCTGCCTCTGTCATATGGTGAAATGTGCGCCCAAAGCTCAAACTAGTGGCACCAGTACGTACGTGTAATAATTAATTCATGTATGCATGTGCAGGGGCGGCGCCAGGGTATTTTCTTATGGAGGGCGAAACCAGGGCGTTTACAGAAGACGCGAAGGGGGGTCTGGGGGCTCTCCCCCAGGAAATTTTTGAAATTAGACCCCCTCAGATGCGTTTTCTGCGCGAGTAGGGGTGGTCCGGACCCCCTGGACCCCCCCTGTACACGCCCCTGGGAACTGTAGAATCTGATACCGTGTGCGCTTGCAGTGACGGGTGGGGTCCATGGGGTAGATTCATGATTCATCAAGCTGCGTACCCAATAATTTTATGTAAATCTTGTGTACGCCAATCGACGTTGCTTAGTTGCGATTCATCAACACAACTAATTTAGTAAATTTTTCGTACGATTTCGCGTACGCAAGCGAGGCCGTTTTAGGTGCGATTCATCAAGCTAAAATTTACGTAAACCTTTGCGTAACTTTGCACGAGCTGACGAGGTGCCGTAAACCACTCGAAATTTCCGCAGGTGTTTCCAGCATACCGCAGCATGCATTATTTTATTGAGAAAATATTATAAAATTACTACTCAACTAAAAATAAATAAATAATTACCATACTACACAGACAGCGCGCCTTTGGCGGTTTTTTTGTCATAGTTTGGCATTGTTTTCGTATAAGCGAGTTCGTAGTTAGCCGTGTACGTGCACACGCCGTGCGCACTTGTACGTGCACACGCACGCACTTGTACGTGCACACAAGCACGCACGTGTACGTACGCACGCACGCACGCCCGTGTACGTACGCAAGCACGCACGTGTACGTGCACACGCACGCACGTGTACGTGCACACACACGCACGCACGCACGTGTACGTGCACACGCACGCACGTGTACGCTGCACACGCACGCACGTGTACGTGCACACGCACGCACGTGTACGTGCACACGCACGCACGCACGTGTACGTGCACACCCACGCACGCACGCACCGGCACGCGTACGTGTCGCTGCTTTCATCGAGTGTTGAACACAATCATACAAACGAAAATGAGGACAACTATCACATCCCCCAGCACTCCTGTAGACAGCTAGAGCCATATGGTTTACATACAAGAGAGGCATCAGTTTGGTTCCTAATTTCCTATGGTATGTGTCGCACAGTGTGATTGGTTTATGCTAGGCACGCTCCTCAACAGCCACCAGCTACGATAGCCGTAGTGATTTACACCGGAATTCATCAACATTTGCGTACGCAGGTGCTACGCTGCTGTTGATGATTCGCACCTACGAGCTTTGCGTACGTACTTCTAGAAACTCTGTATACGCAATACACTTGCGCAACGTTGATGAATCCGGCCCCAGGAGCCCGCCTTAGTGCCCCTGGCGAGGTCCAGGGGCAGAGCCCCTGGCAGGGGTCTGGGAAAGCTCTCAGAGTTTAGCTAATCAAACCCTAAAATTGCTGACAAAAAAATTGTGCAGGGAACCAAGGAGCAACATATACCAAGGAGATGAAACCCCGGGGGGGGGGGGAGGACTCACCCCACATTATGGTAGGTATCTGGTATGTGCCACTGCGAAGTTAAAAATGGGGGGGGGCTCTGGAACTAACTCAGACCTAAAATTGTGGTCTCTGGAACTAATGTTTGTTGAATGTGGATGCTCTGGAACCGGCTATGTTCGAAATGGGGGTCTCCGGAACTAGCTAGGATTTCGTTGAAATTCAATGCTATGAAATGGACACGTTTAAAAGAGGGGTCTCCGCGAACTGTGGGGAACAGTGATTTGCTTTAAAATCTATGCTGTAGCACTTGAACCAATAATTGTTGTATTATGTAGAGGAGAGAAAAACATGACCCGGAGAGAGATGAACGCACGCACACGCACACACACACACACACACACACACGCGCGCGCGCGCGCGCATACACACACTAACTAAAACTAGACAGAGGGCACTCACGGAGAGAGCATACCTCCGCCAGCAACATACGCCATACGCCACATACGACTCACGAACACACGAATAACCCACGATATACGCCAGCGTACATGTATGCTCGCTCGCCGCTCAGTCAGCAGAGCCGCTGTGGCTGGCTCGCTCGCTGACGCGCTAATATCGATCGCGTCACACACGCACGCCCGCACGCACGCACGCAATACCTTTCCGCCGGAAACAGCATCATCGACAAATGATGGTCCCAACTTGGGACTCCACAGAAAATAACACTTGATATCGATTATCAAATTAAGCACAGGTTTTTATATGGATTGAATTTCGACACTTAATTTTTCGATTTTTCGATGAAAGTGGTCCAGCTTGTAGGCTACATGCATCACTCATTTTTGGGCGATCCCCCTATTATTTGCAAGAATATTCTTCTTCTTTACCTTTTCTTGCAAATGAAGGGGGAGGAGTGACCCCCACCCCACCAAAGGCGTCGGAAGCAATAAAATAGTGCCGCGGCTTTGGTGATAGGGCGAGTCCCGGGAGGCGAAGCCACCCTAGGGGGGGGGTCTGGGGGCATGCCCTCCCCGTGAAAATGTTGAAATCTACAAGGCAAATGGTGGGCTCTGTGCATTCTGAGCATTGTGATTTAGCACAAAAAAGTGTTTCACTGTAATTTTAGAAACAATAC
>NW_014577643.1:192280-196075 GCF_000485595.1 Priapulus caudatus | reverse complement strand
ACATCGAGCAGTTTGCTGACGCAAGGTCGTTTTATAAAAACGACTTGTTTTTGGAATGGCAATCGTCTATACTACACTTGCCCCCGGGCCCCAAACCGGGCTGAGCCAAATAGTGGCGAGGCACGGTTGCAGCATCACCAAACGCCAAAAGAAAACGGTGATGGTGCAACGTAACGTTAGCGAAAGAGAAACTTGCGCCGAGGCGGTGGACACGCGACGAGTCGGCTGTGCGCCGAACAAATACGTGACGCATACTGATAATCCAAAAATTAAAAACAATAAAACAAACCCGCGCGAACATGCGTGTTCCAAAATACCCGTTTTAAAATACCCGCATAACATACCCGCACAAAATACCCGCAAAAAAAATACCCGTATAACGCATAAAATAGCTGTGAAAAGCGCGCGACAAAACACAGAAAAACAATTTTAGATGGAACAGTGAATCACAGCGCCGGTGAGGCGCGACACGGGCGCGTAATGTCCGGCCGATCCGCATCTTACGCGTCCGGGAACAGCTCCGGCCACAACCGATGCCAGTCGTCGTCGTTGTTGGCGCGGGAGCGGACCTCGTCGTCGCCGGGTTCAGACCAAAACTGGTCGATCCCGCCGGCGACGGCCCACTCATACCCGATTTTGTACCATGCGGCCTCGTCGTCGTCGCCGTCGTCGTCGCCGTTCGATTGGGGCCTTGCAGCGGGGGTCTCCTCGGCGAAGAGATGCGGGAACATCAGCGGCCAATCGTCGTCGGGGACGCGGCAAGGTGGCTCGTCGTCGCCGGGGAGGGACCAGCGTTCCTCGTCGCTGGCGTCCTCCCAGGGGCCGACGTCCTCCCAGGCGGCCTCAAGGTCATCGTCGCCGTCGCTGTCGTCGTCGCCGCCGCTGTCGTCGTCGCCGCCGCTGTCGTCGTCGTCGCCGCTGTCGTCGTCGTCGCCGCTGTCGTCCCAGTCCGTGCCGTCCTCCTGGAAAAATCCCGCTGACGCCGGAAGTCCGGAACCCGGAGCCCGGAAGCCAGGCTGGCCCCGGAGGCCACCCCCGACGAACCAGTTGGTGCGGTGGTCGGGCAGGATGACGACGTCCAGATCGTCGGTGGAGGTGGCGACGGTACGGCCGGACGGACGGGGTCGGACGGGGTCGGCGAGGGCCGACGACCCCTCTCGCGGCGTGGTTGCTTGTGGTGGCGCCGTGATCGCCAGCGGTGCGGTCGGCACGGGCGGCTGCAGCGGCGTCCTCATGCACGCGGGGTACTGCGCCCACGGCAGGCACGACGACAGGAATGCGTATGCCATTTCCATGTTGCTGGGTGGAGACGGTGATGTAGAACGGATAAATGAAACAGCAAGGAAAATAGCGCGGCACACAGGGCGTGAAGCGCCGATTTGTAAACGCGGCATGCGTGCGTCGACCAGCGGATATACGCGCGGTAATAGATATATATAGATGCCTATATAGCGGCATCCCATCACCGCAACTACAGGAGCTACCGAGACGCGCGAGACTCCTAGGTCTCCATGACACGAGCGTGCGACGCGTACTATAGATACGGTATGCTCTAAAACTATAATACTTTTAGTGGCGATGACGAAGCGTCACCATTTCGACGCCTTCGGCAGCATCGCCTGTCTGCAAGGGATGGGCTAGTGGCTGTCGGGTTGGCGTGTCCGGCGACGGTAGGGCGCGAGAGGCGATGGAGTCAGAACGATCAGAATGGAACGGAAGGGGAGGAACACATTTTGACGTATAGGTTAGCGTCTACAAAAGCGAATTGCGTAGTGGCGTAGTACTATGTCCACTGACGGGCGATCGCAAGACATGGGGCCCGATGAACTAGCGCGAATCATGCTAGCGCTGAAGGCGGCTATTTGCGGTGCATACACCTGAAGCGGCCGTCGAGCAGCGGGTTGGACACGTTGTGCCGATACGGTTATGAGGGGCTCGTGTTGTGGGGGCTCGGGTGTGTGCAGGGGCGCCACGGAAGTGCGCTCCTGAAGCATAACCCCCGGGGCCTGTACGTCGTTGGGCAGCGTGTCAGCAGCGTGATCGATCTCAATGTCCGCGGACGTTTCAGTACATACACGGGCTCGAGACTCCGTAGTATGCACCTCGTAGGTGGCTGGTTCCTGGCTGGGCACAACTGGGTCGATTTCCTGATCAGAGAAATCGTCACCGGTGGGTGCGGCAGGTGATGTTTCGCGGAGACGTGCTAGCGGAATGAGATCGGAAGCGCTGAAAAAACGCGTGAACATACGTGTTCTGAAATACCCGTTTAAAATACCCGTATATTAAAAAAAATAGCCGTATAAAATACCCGCACGAAATACCCGCATAAAAATACCCGTATGTAATACCCGTTACGATAACGGGCGAACCAGCTGAGAAAAGGAAAAAAATTTGGATGGAACAATAAAACAATTTTAGATAGAACAGTGGGCGCGACACGGGCGCGTAAGGTCCGGCCGATGTATTCATTACGCCTCCGGGAACAGCTCCGGCCACAACCGATGCCAATCGTCGGGGGGGCGCGGAAGCGTGGCTCGTCGGGTAGGGACCAAAACTCGTCGTCCCTGGCGTTGACGGCCCAGTCATAGCCGATGGCCCACCATGCGGCCGCGTCGTCGTCTCCGTCGTCGTCGTCGCTCGATCGGGGGCTTGTCCGGGAGCAGGCGGCAGATCTTACTGGCGCGGGGAGCTCCTCGGGGAACAGCTCCGGCCACAACCGATGCCAATCCCCGTCGGGGACGCGGCAAAGTGGCTCGTCGTCGCCGGGTAGGGACCAGCGTTCTTCGTCGCTGGCGTCCTCCCAGGGGCCGACGTCCTCCCAGGCGGCCTCGGCGTCGTCGCCGTCGTCGCCGTCGTCGTCGTCGCCGCTGTCGTCCCAGTGAGTACTGTCCTCCTGGAAAGATCCCGCTGATCCCGGAAGCCCGGAGCCCGGAGCCCGGAAGCCCGGCTGGTCCCGGAAGCCACCCCCGACGAACCAGTTGGTGCGGTGGTCGGGCAGGATGATAACGCCCAGATCCTCGGTGGAGGTGGCGACGGTACGACCTACCGGGGTCGTAGTGACGGCCTTGAACGGTCGGACGGGGTCGGCAAGGGCCGACGAACCAGCATGGTCGATTGCGGCGGCGACGTGATCGCTAGCGGTGCGGGCGGCTGCAGCGGTGTCCTCATGCGTGCGGGGCCTTGCGGCCACGGCATGTACGGCATGCACGGCGACAGGATAGAGTTTGCCATTCCCATGACGCTATATAGCGGCATACCACCACCGCAACCACAGGAGCTACCGAGACGCGCGAGACTCCTAGGTCTCCGTGACACGAGCGTGCGACGCGTACTATAGATACGGTATGCTCTAAAACTACCATAATTTTAGTGGTGACGGCGAAGCGTCACCATTTCGACGCCTTCCGCATCGTCGCCCGTCTGCAGGGGATGGTTGAGCGGCTTTGGGATGTTCGCGACGGTGGTGTGCGGGGGGGGGGGCGGTGGGCTGAGGATGGCCGGAAGGGAACGGAAGGGGGGGAACACATTTTGACGTATGGCTTAACGTCTACAAAAGCGAATGGCGTAGTGGCGCAGTACTATGTCCACTGATGGGCGATCGCAAGTCATGGGGCCCGATGAACTAGCGCGAATCATGTTAGCGCTGAGGGCGGCTATTTGCGGTGGATGCACCTGAAGCGGCCGTCGAGCAGCGGGTTGTATACGTTGTGTCGATAAGGTTATGAGGGATTCGTGTCGTGGTACCTCGGGTGCGCACAGAGACGGCACGGAAGTGCGCTCCTGACGCATAAACCC
>NW_014577643.1:188597-192270 GCF_000485595.1 Priapulus caudatus | reverse complement strand
TACGAATGAGTGCATAGGTCTTGGCAAACCCTAGATGCGCGGTTTGATGATGAGCAGCAGTGATAAGGTGCTGATATTTGCGAGGGATGACGAGCTGCATACCGGGGTCTTCGTCCCGCGTGGGTTCAGCTGCGTAGTATATGAGGTCATCATCATCAATCAGGTAGCGTTCGATGCACTTTAAGTCCTTCAATGCTGGTACGGGAGCAGTGAGAACGGCACGAATCTTACAGACGTGTGCGTCTTGATACTGCTCTGCGCGGATGGCGTCCAACGATACAGTATCAATTGTGGGATCTGCGGCGGTGACTTGACATGTTGCACTCGTTAGATGCGGGGTGGGTGGGACTCGAATTGGGGGTGTATGATCAACGACGGGCGTGTGTACCTTGGTTGTGTGTTGTGGCGACGAAGAAGGCATGTTGTCGGCGGTGTCGGCATGTACATTGATTTGGCTTAGATGACGCTCTTGCGGATCAGGTGTGTCCACAGGGTTGACGCGCTCATGGTTGGCAGGGATCCTGGATAATTGGTCGGCGTGAACGTTGCTGGCACCTTTAAGGTAAACTATCTTCGGCTGATACTCGCTGAGGATCGTGGCCCAGCGCAACATGCGTGGATTCTTCATTGCGGGCGACGTGAGGAAATACTCGAGGGGCTTATGGTCTGTGTAGATGGTGAAGGCAGCACCAGCCAGATAATGGCGCAGGGTGTCCAAGGCGTAGATGATGGCAAATGCCTCACGTTGTGTGACACCCCAGCGTGCCTGTGAGGGGGTAAGCTGATGAGAAATGTATTGTATGACAACTTCGTGACCGTCATGATCGTCCTGAGCTAAGACCGCTCCAACTGCGAAGTCACTAGCATCAGTATACAACTTGTACGGTTTGTCGGTGTCGGGGTATGCGAGGATGGGTGCTGAGACGAGCTTGGCTCGCAACTGCTCAAAGGCGGCATCAGCGTCGTCAGTCCATTTGAAGTGCGCGTTCTTTTTAGTGAGGGCCGTCAGGGGCATGGCAATCTTGGCAAAAGATTTGATGTGGGAGCGATAGTAATTAGCCATGCCTAAAAAGGATCTAACTTGCCGCACGGTTGCCGGTGGCTTAAGCTGCTGCATAGCCGTCACTTTGGCTGCATCAGGGGCGATACCCTGCGGTGAAATGACGTGCCCGAGATATTTGACTGATTGTTTCAAGAAGACGCATTTAGCAGGGTTGAGTTTGAGACCCGCTTGACGTAGCCGGTCTAAGACTTGTTGTATGTCAGCCAGATGCTGCTGGAGATTCGGCGAATGGATTATTATATCGTCGATATAGGGAATAGCACACTTGTTCTGAAGGTCAGAAAGAACCATGTTCAAGAGACGCTGAAAAACGCTAGGGGCGTTGGCGAGCCCAAACGGAAGGACGAGGTAAGAATATGACTGATCATGCGTGACTATACAAGTCTTATCGACATCCTCGGAAGCCATGGGTATCTGAAAGTAACCTGACTTGAGATCCAAGGTCGAGTAGAAGCGGGAGTTGCCCAATGAGGCTAGAATGTCATCGATACGGGGAAGAGGGTAGACAACCCGGGTTCCGATACCGGGAACAAGGGCGGGCGACCTGTAACGGACGTACGAGAACAGGGCAGAGAAGACGAGTGTGGGGTGACTGCACAGGCCACGGCCACAACCACGCGGCAAAGTAATGGGCGTCGACGAGGCATTGAAGAGAGGCACGTGCACATACGGACAGTCGACTGGCGTAGTAACGGTATCGACTGTATAGACATTGGGGTGCGCTGGTCGAAGTCCATTCGCACCAGTGAGTAGTACAGACGTGTCGGCAAGGGGGGCATGCTGATCGAAACGCCCATAACAACGTTTAACTGTGTCGGGCTGCAACGTGCAGGGATGAAGCAGCGAGATGGTATATACCGCCGTAGCGTCGTCAGCAGCACTGCTTAGCTTCAGACGTACGGCAACGTTGGCTATAGTAAGCATGGCACGGCCACAATCAAGCTGCACATTGTGCGTGCGCAAGAAATCAAAACCCAAGATGACGTCGCGTAAGATGCCTCGCACAATGAAGAATGTGTGTGAGACGATAGGGCCGGTGATGCGTACTGGTAAGGTGGCGCGACCCAAAACGAATAAATGATCGCCCGAGGCCGATTTCAACACCTGAGTATGGTTCTCGTGGAAGCAATGAGCATAACGAGACTTAAGTTTCATCCAAAACGTTTCACTGACGAGTGACGTCATCGCGCCTGTATCAATAAGGGCGTCCGCAGGTGCGGTTCCTACGTGAGAGGGGCAGAGTGGTGCAAGGTACTAACCACTATACGATCACGGCCGTGATCGCCCGAGCGAACTTTACGTATAGCGGTATACTCGAGCGCTGTGAGACGATGTGAGCTTGCCGCCCTCCTCACTGCTTCATATGGAAAGCGCCGGGCCGTTGCCCTGAGGGCGCGTGACCCGCGTTAACGCGACGGCACTGGCATCACGCCAATAGGCCAGGGTTCTCACCAAAATGACAAATGACGTGCCGATCCGATCCATCGCGAAAGGGAGGGGTGAGCCGTCGTGGTCGAAAAGCGGCGCGCGGGGCCTGCGATCGCATGGGGCCGTCCGGCGCAGGGGGGTGCCGGCGCGCGCAGGCGCGCGCGATCCGATGCGGCGGTTCGGCATACGCGCCGTGCATGCCAGGCGCGCTTAGGGTTATACACGGCTGGGGTACACGAGCGCGAGATCCGGCGCCCCGGGGGGTCGCCGTCTAACCCAGGTCTGCGGTCGCGGTGGCTGAAAGGGAGGGTGCCCTGCCCGACGGTAGTTGACAATAACCCGCCGACCAGCCTAACAAGAACAGCAGCAGTGGTAAGATCCACTGTACGTGCGTTTTAATAAAGAACGACTCCTATATAGGGTACTGCGCAACAATATGGGTACGCGCAGGCAGCGCCGCGTATCACGTACAAATACCTATTATACTAGAGAGCCGACTCGTGATGTCGCCCCTGCGCGCGCGCGCGGTGATCGCGGACACAGCCGTGAGACACGATACCCTTAGGGTAGACCGGCTATCGATCCGCCGGCGGATCCACTCGGCCGGGGTACGGCTTCGAGACAGAGATCCTGGAAGTAGACGCTAGGTGAGGGCCAGATACGCAGAAAATGGAGGACGTAGGTGACGGCAGCAAAGGAGGACACCCTAAGGTGGCCGCTGAGATAGGCGCAGCCGCGTGTGTGTCCCCGCACACGCAGTCCACGCGCGCGGTCCACCGTCCGGAGCGGCAGACGCGGCGATACCCACCCTACAGGCCGCGGCAGCCGAGCCATAAGGAGCTGTCGGCTGATGCCACTGCAAAATTGGCTCTTTTGATGAGCGCCGAACATCACAAGCGATGATGTGCCCGACGCAAGGTTGTGTTAAAAACCGACTGTTTTTGTATGGCAAGCGTCTATACTACAAAGCTCTTGCGACCGCATTGCGCGGTACCTGATCTCTTCTCCATTGTAGGCTCAGATGTGAAACGCCGCGCTCGCGAACAAAAAATCTGTCGCCGGCAAAATGTGCGGACCTTAAAAAGTTGGGGAGGGGGCCGTCCCCCGGCCGAGCGAAACCCTCAGCGACCCCGCCGCGGCCACGGGCCCTCCGGCATACACCCATGGGTAGTAACCAGACCT
>NW_014577643.1:162116-188515 GCF_000485595.1 Priapulus caudatus | reverse complement strand
GGGAGGGAAAGAGTTAAGGGGGGGGAAGAGTGAGGGGGGGAAAGAGTGAGGTGGGAAAGAGTGGAGGGGAAAAAAAAAATGAAGGGGGGAAAAGGAGTGAAGGGGGGAATAGGAGTGAAGGGGGGAAAAGGAGTGAAGGGGGGAAAAGGAGTGAAGGGGGGAAAAGTGAGTGAGGGGGAAAAGTGAGTGAGCGCGAGAGCGGGAGAGAGATGCGGCCGTGCGGAACGGTACAAGTCAAAAAGAACACGGAGCACGGACAAAGGTCAATGACACGCAGCGTATGCCCAGCGACGACAACGCGGCGACAGGCAGCGAGCGCAGTGAAGCGAGCGCTGGCACGCGCACAAGGGGAGAGGAGAGACAAAGGGGGAAGGAGGAAAAACAAGTTTTCTAGGTGTGGCGTGACGTGGTAGCGATGTGCGACGTGGCAAGAAAAATGCACGCATAGGCTGAAATACGATGTACGATTGACGAAA
This sequence comes from Priapulus caudatus, assembly GCF_000485595.1. Lineage (NCBI taxonomy): Eukaryota > Metazoa > Priapulida > Priapulimorpha > Priapulimorphida > Priapulidae > Priapulus > Priapulus caudatus. The sequence goes on along the minus strand of NW_014577643.1, from coordinate 188,039 downwards.
AATTATATAAATTGCGCGGAAGAGCGAGGTGGGGGGAAAAGGAAAGTTACCCCGAAGTTAAGGGGGGAGTAGAATGTATACGATCGGTGAGGAAGGGAGAGCGAGTGGTACGCGCGTAGTGTATAGTGATAACGAAACGAGATAAGAAACTGTGAATTACGCCGCAGCGCGCGTTACCTCTGTTGTGAGGCGACAATCGCGAGCGCGCGTGCGAACGGAATGAAAATACGATAAGATTAACGATAAGATACGATAACGATAAGATAAGAGCATACCGTAACTATAGAAACAAGATATGGCGTCGCACTTACGTGTACATCCTCGGCGAAAAGTCGAAACTGGCGTACTCACTTCTGCGTTGTGGCGCGGGCGAACTTTGACGACGAATTTAACTTAAAACAGAAACGTAGATGAGAAAAAGGACTTAAATGAAAAGGAATCTGTCGCGATTTCCCTATGAAATCAACGTAATCATCAACTACCGCGCCGAACCGCTGTCACGCACCACTGTAACAAGGCGAGATCGTTGCCTCCCTCTACCCAAGTTCTCGGTCCGGCTAAGGGAGGGTTTCCTCCGACGGTAGTTGACAATAACGCCGACAGATAACAAGAACACAGAATTGTAAGATTCACTGTACGTGCGTATATTAGAGTAGAACCTGTATCAATAAGGGCGTCCGCAGGTGCGGTTCCTACGTGAGAGGGGCAAAGTGGTGCAAGAAGCGTGGAATCGTTACTGTATAGCGTATACTGAGGCCTGTGAGACGATGTGCCCCTACTCCTCACTGTCTCATATTGAAGAGCGGCCGGCCGTTTCCCTGTGTGCGCTGAGTCGCGTTATCGCGGCGGGCACGGCAGTCACGCCAATAGTGGCCGGGTTGCTCACAAAAATGACAAATGACGGTGCCATCCGGAGTCCATGCGAAGGGAGGGGTTGAGCCGCGGCGGTTCGAAAAACGGGGCGGCTGCATCATGCGTCCGGCAGGTGACGCAGGCGGTGCATACGATGGGCGGTTCGCATAGGCCCGTGGCATGGGCATGGCGCGATTAGTGTTATACTGTCGAGGCGCAGAACTAGGTTGCTGATACTGGGGGCGAGCCTGCGACGGCGCCTGCTCGCGAGAGCGATGTGCGTCGCGTGTTAACTGTGCAACAACGCCGCGAAGCTCATTCAACTGCTGCCTGAGCAAGGCAGGGTCCTCCACCGGCACGGCGGACACATCGAGCGAGTCCGAATCGTCGTTTGAGCGCACACGCATCTCGGCATCGAAAGCGGCCTCCCGCAAAGCAAGTCGCACGGCATGTGCGTATGTAGTCGGCTTCTTACGCAGAAGAAGGCGCTTCATGGAATTGGCTGACAGCCCAGCTGAAAAATGATCGATGAGCCGTGCCTGGAGTGAGGCATCGGACTCATGGAGGTCCCCAAAAGCGACACGCGCGTGCTGCTCGAGACGCTTAGAAAACGCCCGTATGGATTCGGTTGAGCGTTGCTTAGCCCGCATGAATTCCGCTAACGCCATAGATGCGTTTGCCGCATCTGCGTAGCGGTCGCTCAACATGGTGGCCAGGCTCTTCCATCCGAGTGTTGGTGTAACACTCAAGGCCTGTGCCGCGCAATTAGCTGGGTCTCCGGCGAGTAAGCGGAGCGCCAACTTGGCTCGCTTAACGTCGTCAGCCTCATCTAGGATGAGGAACAACCGTTCGAGACTTAAAAGCCAGTTCTCGAAGGTCACTGGCGAATCTTCACGGCCATTATACGCAACAAATCCATCGACTAAAAGTAAACCCTGTACTTCCTTGACGAGCGCATCAACCTGGTGCTTGGTAACAGGACTGTGTTCGTCGTCAAGAATGGATGTATCGGGCGTAAAAGGGCGCAAGTTTGGTAAACTCGGTAGGCGGGGTGACGCCATCGTGAAGGGGGCGGCGTTGAGGGCTTAGGTCGGGGTGAAAGTGGGCGGGGGGGGAAGGAACAGGGGGGGGGTAGAACGGAGGTGAGGGGGGAAAAATGAGTGGGGGGGTATACAGCAAACGGTGAGGGAAAAAGGGTATAGGGGGGGTAGAACGAATGTGAGGGGAAAAAAGAATGGAGGGGAAAGAGTGGACAAAAAAAGGGGCGGGGTAGATACGAAAGTGAGGGGGCGAAATAGAGGTGGCGGGGATAGAAACGATAGTGGAGGGGGAAAAAAGGTGGGGGGGGAAAAGAGTTGGAATGGGGGCGAAAAAAAAGGGGCGAGGAAGTGAAGTGGGAAAATGTGAGGGGAGCGGAAAGGAGTTAAGGGGCGGGTGAAAGGGTCGAAAAGGGGGGGAAAGAGTGGAGGGGGGAAAAAAGTGAAGGGGGGAAAAGGAGTGAAGGGGGGAATAGGAGTGAAGGGGGGAAAGTGAGTGAGCGCGAGAGCGGGAGAGAGATGCGGCCGTGCGGAACGGTACAAGTCAAAAAGAACACGGAGCACGGACAAAGGTCAATGACTCGCAGCGTATGCCCAGCGACGACAACGCGGCGACAGGCAGCGAGCGCAGTGAAGCGAGCGATGGCACGCGTACAAGGGGGCTAGAGAGAGACAAGGGGGGGGGGGAGGCTAGAAAAACAAGTTTTCTAGGTGTGGCGTGACGTGGCAGCGATGTGCGACGTGGCAGGAAAAATGCACGCATAGGCTGAAATACGATGTAGGATTGACGAAAAAATTATATAAATTGCGTGGAAAAATTAGGTGGGAAGGAAGGGAACGGTATAACGAAGGAAAGGGCGGAAGGGGGGAGTAGAATGTATACGATCGGTGAGGAAGGGAGAGAGAGCGGTACGCGCGTAGTGTATAGTAATAACGAAACGAGATAAGAAACTGTGAATTACGTCGCAGCGCGCGTTACCTCTGTTGTGAGGCGACAATCGCTAGCGCGCGTGCGAACGGATTTAAAATACGATAAGATTAACGATAAGATAAGATAAGATAAGATAAGTTTTTAAGATAAGATAGGAGCACACCGTAACTATAGAGACAAGATATGTCGTCGCACTCACGTGTACATCCTCGGCGGAAAGTCGAAACTGGCGTACTCACTTCTGCGTTGCGGCGAAGGCGAACTTTGATGGTGAATTTAACTTAAAGCAGAAACGTATATGAGAAAAAGCACGATAATTGACAAGGAATCTGTCGCGAATTCCCCTATGAAATAAACGTAATCAGCAACTACCGCGCCGAACCGCTGTCACGCACCACTGTAACGAGGCGAGATCGTTGTCTCCCTCTACCCAAGTCCTCGGTCCGGCTAAGGGAGGGTTTCCTCCGACGGTAGTTGACAATGACGCCGACAGATAACAAGAACACAGAATTGTAAGATTCACTGTACGTGCGTATATTAATTAAGAACCACTGCCTATATAGCTACTGTGCGTACAATATGTGTAGCAGGCAGCGCCGCGTATCACGTACAATTTATACCTATGTATAGCTAGAGAGCCGACTCGTATGTCGCCTCTGCGCGCGCGTGTCGCGTACAAGCGTATAAGATTACCTTAGTGTGTAGACGTTATTGATACCCGGAATCACTCGGCGGGGTACGGCTTCGGAGACAGAGATCCTGGGGGATAGAGCGTAGGAGAAGGAACAGATCTTGGAAAGTGGAAGACGTAGGAGGGACGGAGAAAAGCGAACCTACGTAGTAGAGATAGGAGACCCGAGTGTGTCTCGCGACACGTCACGCGTTCCATTTCGCGACGGCACCATAAAATCCTAAGGCCGGTAGAGAGCCATAAAGGGACGCTCTACCTCCGCAAATTGCTCTTTTTTATGAGCACCGAACATCAAGCGATTTGCCGACGCCAGGTTGTTTATACAATCGACTTGTTTTTGGAATGGCAAACGGCTATACTACACTGTAATTATAAAGTTAACATAAACGCATATAATTATTGGCCCATTGAAACATGCTACCATTTCAGCAGTTATTAGTCATTGACTGAAGAAATGTATAGCCAACTAGTTCTGTTTTATAGCCTATACATGAAAATTTCATACGTATATTTATATTTGTTATGCATACAGATAAACTTACATATAGGTGTACATAACAAATATTATACCTTCAATTAGAAATCGGTATGGGGAGGTAACTGTCAAAGTAAGTAATAAGGGACCTGATGCATTGAAGCGAAATGTATATGCTGACTACGTTACTGTGCAACGAAGACTTAGTCAACATGGTAGCAGCTCATGTAAAGTAACACGAATGTGACGTAAGAAATACCAGGCTGAATAGGTAAGAAGTGTCCCTGTATAATATAGACCCTCCCAGGTTACCGCACAGTCTCGAAACAATAATAGACAAAATTAATAAATAAATAGACAATAAATAGACAAATTAATAGAACAATAATTTCGTCCATTATATACCATAGTACATATTCTAGCGGGTATTAGATTTTAGTTAGTTTTAGATTTTTATCAGGGAAAATGTGCTTTTCAGCTCCAAAAATGTAACTCGGTCTCGGTGGGCTTTGTACATGGCTGAAAGTTAGCCATAAGAGCTCTGATAAGTACTCCACACAATGCCTATGCCGGGACTCCCGGGAGAAGCCCAGACTGTGTGGGGGGAAGGAGGGAAAACGAACTGGAAGACACACAGACTGGGGCACACGGACTAGGCTAAATTCAGTAATAGCTATCGCGGAATCAACAGTTCGTTAGCAATAGATCTAGTTCATTTGCATATACGCATATATTTTCATAATAATGCAGCACTTAGTGCGTCTACGCCGCACTAGATGCGTACAATAACCGCGCACATACAATATACTCACAGCTAAACATTCCCACAACAACTTAGACCTACCACCAATTTCTCCTTCTCCCCCTTCCTTTTGTCAATAGGTGGCAGCGCTCTGCAGTGACACCCGATTTTGCTACACTTTGAAGGAGGTGGCTCTTAGTCCGACGTATGTTTCCGTCTTGTTTTCGCTTGTCACTGTTGCTTTATATCATATTATGTCTTTCGCAAGGCAGTTTTCATCCAGTGGGAATGTTACGTTTTTTGGGCAGTTGCATTTTCTATTGTTTTCCGTTTCCGTATTGTTCTGCAGTATTCTTCTGTTGTTTCCCTCTATTATAGTTTTCACGTTCAGCATGCAGCTGTACACGATCTTAACAGTGTTCTTATTGAAAATCTTGCGGAGTTTGTTTTCTGGAGGGAAGCACTCCTTGCCGACGTTTGTTTTCACATTCTGGTCATATGGTGGGTTGTACCAAATAAAATTGCACGTTATGTTCCTTCTTCCGGTTGCTGCTTGGGGTTTTTCGTAGCGGAGCTAGAAGTTATATCCGTTGTCGTCTAATGCTTGTTGATATGTGGGCGCCGCTTTTTCAAGAATTTCCTCGCTGGAAGATATCTCGGACAGTTGCTTGTTAATGCCAATTGGGATATTTTTCAGTACAGTCGGCGGGTGGTTAGAATTGATGTTAACATACTGTAATTTGTTTTTTTGGTTTAATGTTGTTCCGCGCTCAAATCAAGTGTCACATCCAAAAAATTTACAATTCTTTTGTTCGCTTCAATCGTTATTTGTAGACCATTGTCCCGGAAAGTTTTGCAAATGTCTTTCTTCGAGTTTTCGATTTCTTTTGGTGTCTTGTTTAGAATTCCGAGGCCGTCGTCTCTGTATAGACGCAGCAAATTCCCATACGTCGGTTGTAGTAGGGACAGCATGTAGCAGACCACCAGTTCATACGATTCTGCTCCGTCAAAGGATCCCATTCCGATATCTAATCCCAGGCTTTCAGATTTGAAAAGTACAGGAGGACTACTAATGACTCCCCTAGGACACCATAGGGGGACTTTTCACGCTCCATAATCACACCCTTAATAGGCATGATGGAGAGCTCCACTAAAAAATCACACCCTTAAGAGGCATGATGGAGAGCTCCACTAAAAATCACACCTTTAAAATCCAATGCAAAGAACCAGGGTATCAAATCGGTTTGCGATGCAATGTACAGGTCAAAATCTGACACTCGCAGGGACCTTACAAACTGGAAGATAGTTAGTTCAAAGTCTAACACTGTCTGCCAAAAATGAAACTGCGGGTACTTTTCTGACCTCTCAGCACACCACTCTGTGAATTCATCTGGTTTGCCCTGACTATCTTTACTGTTTTCCATCTGTTTAGAATTAAGGTATGCCTTCTGCTATAACTGATACAAAGCTGCAGCAGTCCCTTGATGTGCACGGCGGGTCTTAGTCACATGGGACGCACAAAGGAATCCTTCACAGGTGCCTGCAGCGGCAATGTCTGACTGGGTCAAAGCGTCTGCCCATCCACATTTTAAGTTTACATTATTAATGAAGTGTTACTAAAACCTGTTGCATTGTGTAGGTATGGCAGCCATCTTGGAATCCAATATGGCAGAATCCTAATGTTTATAATATTTATTTCGTTGGATTCCTCGACCCTGAAATTGCGGGTAGGCCACTGGAATTGCCTTCCTATCTGCCTTAGTTTCCAAGTTATAGTCAATTATGTTTATCATAGCGGCCATCTTGGAATCTAATATGGCGGACATCTGACGTTCATAATAATAGTTTCACTGAATTCCTTGACCCTGAAAACGGGGGGTTAGCTACTGAAACTACATTTCTATCTGCCTTAGCTTTGAAGATATAGGCAAAAGTATGTCCAGCCTGGCGGCCATATCGAAATTCAAGATGGCGGCCACCAGGGGGCGTTTCAGAGTTGGGTCTCAATCGAAAAATGACCCCACTGGGGTCCCCTACGTATGTGCCAAGTTTCATAATTTCTCCAAAAAGTGAAATATTCTGCCACTATTTCGGCCTTAGCCGCTGGACTATATAGGAAGCAGGCATGTAAGGAAATAACGTATACATTGTACATTCTAAGTCTTTTCCAATTCAGGAGAACAGGGGGACATCTCGCGTGACGATCGAGAGTGCGCGTGTAAATAAAGAGTGTATCAACCTCGTCTGTTTACCGTGTGATTGGAGAGTGCACTCGCGTGATTTATGTTACAACGCATAATGGGCGATCCATTGATTAAGGACCGAGCGAATGAAGGCTTTACTATGTACCAAGTGCATGAGCTATGCAGCTGTGTACGCGCGCGCGTGAGTGCATGTGGGCGTGCGTGCGTCCGTGCGTGCGTGTGTGCGTGCGCGCTTGTAAGAGTATATGTGTGTGCGTGTTTGTGAACAATTTCGGGTGCGCGGTGGAGCGCGAGCGCGATCGCGCCCCTTAAAAATGAAAGCCTGAATCCGCTTACGTTATTTCTATTTATCCAAGGTTCTCCGTTGTTAAATACTAATGTGTGCTTTGTGTGAACAATGTCTTTCTCGTGCTCTTTGTTTTCCGTGTATTTGCTTGCGTAGTTGACCACTTTTGTCAGAAGGCTCCCGGTGATCGAAGGGTAAAAATCTATTATGTCGAAGTTAATGAATTTCGCGGATTGTTTGTTGGCGAAACTTCTATACCATTGGAGTACTTTACGGGTGCTCTTCCAAAGGTTTAGTCCTGTAGATTCGACGACGTTCTTAACTAGTCTCTCTGTTATAATCTTGCTAATGTGCCCTATTTCGGATTTTGATGGTGTGATGAGTCTGCAGCTAGGCAACCTGGTGCAGGCGACCTTGGCGATGCAGGCGACCTCGGCGGTGTAGGCGACCTCGGCGGTCTAGGCGACCTCGGCGGTGTAGGCGACCTCGACGGTGTAGGCGACCTCGGAGGTGTAGGCGACCTCGGCGGTTTAGGCGATCTCGGCGGTGTAGGCGACCTCGGCGGTGTAGGCGACCTCGGCGGTGTAGGCGATCTCGGCGGTGTAGGCGACCTCGGCGGTGTAGGCGACCATGGCGGTGTAGGTGACCTTGGCAGTGTAGGCGACCCTGGCGGTGTAGGCGACCTTCTTTTTTTTCTTTTTTAATTTTATTTCTAGAGTTGTTACAAGCATACAATAACAATATAGGAACAAATATTTGTACAGGTGATCAATATCGATATGTACAATAAGCTCAGGTACAAAAATAATTTGGTTTTTGGGGATCATGTTACATAGTATATAGCAAATGAACAATGGGGATTTTGTTACATAGTAAGATAATGACAAGATATATTTATAAGGCAAGAAACCCACTCACAAAGCAGCAGAAGATTTTCAATTATTGTCTAAGCAGAGCCAGACATATAGTTGAAAATGCATTTGGCTTACTAGCCAATCGTTCCAGCATGTTCATGAAACCCATTGCACTTGACCCAGCAAAAATACAGAGCCTGGTCTTCGCATGTGTCACCCTGCACAATTTTCTTCGAACAAAATCCAGTTCTCGACCATTGTACACCCCAGGAGGAAGCGTTGATCATGAATATACCGATAATGGTATGTTTACAGATGGAAGCTGGAGGCCACATCCACAGCTGTAGGGCACCCGGAGCTGTCCCCCATGAACCAGAACCAAGATGATTAACTGATGTAACAGCTGGTTTACGAGGGAAGGCCATTAGAAGTAGGGAAAGGAATAAGATGTTCTTTGGGACCCTTTTCAATTCAGAAGCTGGTGCAGTCCCCTGGCCGGACAAAATGCTGGATTGGTAAAGAAGTGGTATTGACTGGATATAAGCTAACCTGTGTCTGCGACTGACTGGACAGGTTTGATCTACTTGCGGTACGCTGTCCAGCTGCCTCTCCCAGAAAATGCAGTTGGTCGAAATGGACCCAGTTAACTTTTGGCATTTCATCGGTCCTCATTCCACTTTTCATTGCTGTCATTAGCTTGTTTCTTTCTCTAAGGTACTGTGGGCGAAGTGACTTCATCTTCTTCCCAACATCATCAATTGAAACAGTAGAAAAGGAATCGTATTGTATCATTTTAGCATTGATTCATGTATAGCATTCAATAATAATATGTCTTCAATAGAAGTTTCGGCATTGTCATTCCAAGTCTGTCCTCATTTAGTCCAGGACCATGTTTGGACACACTGCCTCACTGAACATTCTTCAGTAAACGTAGACCTAGCTATACATACGGTACATGCTATAGGTACACAGCTACATATACACACACAACAATACAAGGCCAGTAGTACACTACATAGGCCTACACTCAGCCTACAGTAAACGTAGACCTAGCTATACATACGGTACATGCTATAGGTACACAGCTACATATACACACACAACAATACAAGGCCAGTAGTACACTACATAGGCCTACACTCAGCCTACAGTAAACGTAGACCTAGCTATACATACGGTACATGCTATAGGTACACAGCTACATATACACACACAACAATACAAGGCCAGTAGTACACTACATAGGCCTACACTCAGCCTACAGTAAACGTAGACCTAGCTATACATACGGTACATGCTATAGGTACACAGCTACATATACACACACACACAACAATACAAGGCCAGTAGTATACTACATAGGCCTACACTCAGTCTACAGTAACATGTGGGTAAACACATCATGAACTCACCTGCTGTTTCTAATTTAGCAGCAATATCTTGCAGGGCAGACTTCTTTTTATTCTTATCTTTGTACTGCTGCGATGTTACATCCCACAAAAAGGTACAGCCTTCCCATAATTCAATTAACTTGTTCTCTTTCTCTTTGGTCCATTCCATGGTGGCTGCCATTTTGTTCAAATCACATGACCACATGTAGATCAGGTGATTTAGAGCCTATTTCTGATTGGTTAAACCTCATCAACATCTGGTAACATAAATGCATCTGCATTCTTTCGTCAACATCTCAGTAACATTTTGGGTAACATGTTACCGAACTTTTTTACTCTGTGTACACTGTCAACAGTTTCGGCAACAAGGTACCTGGTCAAAATGTTACCGAGAATGTTGCCTTTAGACAAACCATAGCATTCCATGTTAGACTAAATATACTTACAAGCATACAAAATGTTGACAAGCTTCCTTGTTTCATGTTTCTTACTCAGGTGTTGTTTATAGAGCTTTCTCTTCTGTGCTTGAATACAGCCACCAGCTACTGCGAAGAGTCCGTATTTTGTTTCTTCATGTAGGCCACTTAACTCGTGCACTTGTGTCTGTACTGCTGCTATCACGTTCTTCACAGGTTTAGTTATTGCTACAAAAGCAGCAGCTGCCACAGAATGACCAAGTGCCAGCAAGTCCTCAGCATTACGTTTCGTCCTCGGGTGTTGGAAGTAGTCATACGTTGAGCTACATCACACATTATTTAGGCGGTCTCTAGTGCTGGTAATTTCTGCAGGGATTTCTGGGCCATACCTTACTTCAGCTACAGCAATATTTGCAATTGCACTGGTACAAAGAGCTAGCCATTTAGATTTAAATGCTGCATATCTGTCCGCATGCGGAAAATAGTCGTGACCGTACCTAAAAAGCTCCGAATATGCACTTACCCCATCATGACCAATAGTATGTGATAAAGGCGAGAGTTACCGTCGTCATCACTCGGCTTTGTTAGCCGAACAAAAGCTTCTTTGCGTTGTCCATGCTGTAGATGTAATTCTTGGTCTTGCACATTTGCTTTGACGCTTGCCTCTAGTTCTGCCACATCGATCGCATTAACTTTGTCCTCTACTTCACCTATCTCTAGTGCCGTTAACGGTCTTGTAGCAATACACTGTTTGCGCCTGCGGTCGATCCTCTGTTCGGATGTTTTTGAAGAATTTCGACGTGCTTGACATTTCTCCGCCATTTTTGAACTACGAGCTACGAGAAAATTTCTCGCGAAATAACGTACAGGAGACGAAATCCCTGGCGCACCTTGATGCAGATGCTGTGTGTGCGAATTTACCGCTTGGCATCGCCACGCAATCGTAAATGACGTGAAAACCATGTCGTGCAAAAGTACGATTTATGTCAAAACGAAGGAAGCTTCGCGGTTTGGAATACTACCGGAAGATAGAATAAGGACTAGTGAACAAAAGAAGCTCATGTTTGTATACATTTGTATTTTTATTCACATCGAACTCGTACGACAAAAATGTAGTGAAATCAGTACCAAAGAGGTGTCTTACTTCTTTGTCATTATTAACTCCTGATAATATATATACTTATATATTAATTGTATCCCCTGCGACGAAGTCGGTGGGGATACTATGGTTTCCTGTCTGTACAACCGCCGCCGCCACTCCCGCTAGGTCCGCCGCAGAGAATCTCCCTTCCGCTCTGTAACTCGGCCCCTAATTGACCTTGCGTGACCAAACTTGGTATACTTACACATCTTGGGGAGAAGGTGTGCAGAGTACCAAAACCAGGTCACTGCGACCTTTAATTGACCTTGACCTTGATCATATTTCCTTTCCGCTCTGTAACTCGGCCCATAATTGACCTAGCGTGACCAAACTTGGTCTACTTACACATCTTGGGGAGAAGGTGGGCAGCGTACCAAAACCAGCCCCTAATTGACCTAGCAGAAGGAAATAGTTTTATCTTATAAAATAATTATTGACAACATAATTAAAATGTAATAGTTAAAAATATTCGAATGGGAGAATAGTCTATACGATACCTATTTCGGTAGAATAGATACGGATCTAGAAGCAGCTGTTCCAGTTCCTTGTACATGGGGTAACACTATACAACATCCCTGCATGCCAACTCCAATCGATGTGCAAAACAGTGGATCCCGACTAGAGCTGGTGCAATGTATCACAGTTTTGCTAAAACTCCATTGCGTTTACCGAGCATCACTGCAACACCATCACATCCAATAGCCACCATCTTTTTCGCAAATAACTCCATGGTCATGTCAAGTCAATCTTGCACCCCACAGGTTATGCTGTTTACAATTCCGTCTGCATTGGCCTTGGGCGTTGACACTATAGCTAAGAAGCTCACATCAATAGTCCCTCCTTTACAGGTTCGGACATATTGTACTTCTTGTTCCTCAACTGAAGTGTCTGTCGGCCCATCGCAAATCAAGGCAACAAAGTCAGCTGCTGCCACTCGAGTCTTAACAGCTTCCCGGTCAACCTGCAAACGAATTCAATCAGGGCATTATAAAATTCAAATGAGTTGTTTGTTTGAAAAATAATTCAATCATACGTGAAGATTTAAGTTCTAAGAATCTTATATCATTTCTTGTATATTTTCTTTTATATAGTTTTATATCTTTATGTACTTATTCTCAACAAGCTTTCATATTTGTATTTCTTCCAAAATCAGACACAGCCACAGTCGGAATAATGTCATAACTTCCATTAATCTCCTCCAAAAAATTACCTAATTCAGCCATACTTTATATTTAATCACAATCTATATGGATTACTGGAAAAATGTACCAACGACCGTCGTATGATCCTGGACTGAATAAGTAGATTTGTCGAAGGCCGTTGTACCCCGGCCGTGTCCGGCCGTGTCGCGATCACCTGTCATTAAGGTTTTCCCTTAATGACAACTGGTCGACAAATTCAGGGTGGCCTCGGTCGGTGACCGTCTTCTGACAATGCTAATTTATGTATGGCCCCCCAAGTATGTGGTTGGTGGTCAGCAGAGCTGTCCCCCGTTCATTTCGTTGATTACCTAGGCGGTGTGAGAAATAATGGCTTTCGGGGGTCCCACGGTCCTACACTAGTTTACACAATCATAAAATTCAACATCTTCTCTTGGTAATAGATTCCTGACTTTAACATGTTTAACATCCCTATCATCACAATCGTGTACGCGTCCCCCGTGTATCATTTTCGCGAATCATAAACATCCACCACCATCCCTGCAACATGCGGGAAGCCATGAATGCATTGGTATATGTACCTCCTTGGTTTACCAATGTACCATAAATGTACATAAAACAGTCAGTGCACCTCGCCCACCGACTTGTGGCGCACTGCTTGGTAATTCTTAGTTCTTGAAACAGAATCAGTAGCATAGCTATAATTACAGTGAATGCAATCAGTGCTAACCAGGTCTGTGCAGTGAACGGTGCAAAAACAGAATGGCTTTGCTGTGACGTAATTTCTGGATATTTTACTACAAAGACAAATTCATCAAGCAGTAGGGGCTTCAGGAATCGGACAAGTTTTGTACGTGACTGATGGATTGTCACGTCGCATATTACATCAAGCTTGCCCGCATTGAGGTCTGCAACTATGGTTTCAAAGCTTCCAAAGCAATGCGGAATAACTGACATCGTAAACCTATAATATTTTGCTATCTCATTGAGAATATTAATGTAAAATTCGTTCATTGGGTTTACAAATTCTCTACAATCCCAAATGCTCACGTTGAAGTGCGCTCCATCCAAGCTTAGCTTTCTCTTTCCGGCTGTCGCCGACGTAGATATGTTCATTCCACTTGTAGCTGTAATGTGATTGCCGCAGCCTACTTTGTATTCCGTCGTTCTCTCGTCCGGGAACCGCTGCTGCGATGCGCTCTCACGGCTGTCACCAAGAGTCACCGATGTCCCGCAGCCGCTGTTATGCTGTCCTATGTGCACGGCGTTTGTTGGTGACACGCATCTTGTGTAACTTGCCATCATTACAACAGCCACGAATAGCAACGTTACTGCGGTCATCGTGATGTCCTTGAGGGTCCGCAAGTAATGAAAGCTCTGCCCGTAGATCTATAAGTGTATAAACGTATGGCAGAATCGCCGTCACCTTTATTCAGAGTAGACACGAGCATCCACGACGTATATATGCGATCGGTAGAAGACGATGGTTAGTCTGGAACGTGCATTAATCCTGCACCAGTGTCCAATTTACTGCTGACTTTGCATTATGTAGAAGGTAACAGCAATACTTAGGAAAGCTGGTATGCGATGGTATTTCCTGTTACTACACGTTAGAACCTGTGGCGTGGTTGTATCGCGAACTGTTATCTACCGCAGTGGGCATGCAACAGGGGAAACTGGGTTAGAGCTTTGCAAGTTTACCTGTTTCGCAATTCTGACTCATCTGTCACAATCAGATGCAGCATGTAGGATAGCATGAGAGTCCGTCCGTCCGTCCGTCCGTCCGTCCGTCCGTCCGTCCGTCCGTCCGTCCGTCCGTCCGTCCGTCCGTCCGTCCGTTCCTTCGCCCGTCCGTCCGCCCCTCCGTCCGTCCGTCCGTTCCTTCGTCCGTCCGTCCGCCCCTCCGTCCGACCGTCCGTCCGTCCGTCCCTCCGCCCCTCCGTCCGCCCGTACGTCCGTCCGTCATTTTATCCGTTCGTCCGTCCGTCCGTTCGTCCGTCCGTCCGTCCGCCCGTCCGTCCGTCCGTCCGTCCTTTCGTCCGTCCGTCCGTCCGTCCGTCCGTCCGTCCGTCCCTCCGTCCGTCCGTTCGTCCGTCCGTCCGTCCGTTCGTCCGTCCGTCAACAATANTGTTTTGTGGCAATTGTGGTTTCGTCCATGCGTGCGCAGATATGCTATTTGAGATTATCTATATGACTTTGTGTGTTAGTTCGTCTGGTCCTTGTGCTTTTAGCTGCATCTGACATAGTGCAGGATGGCAGCTTGTAGAATCGCACGATCGTCCGTCCGTGCGTCGGACTCGTCCGTCGCGTCTGTCGTCCGCCGTCCGTCCGTGCTCCGGCGCGTCCGTCCGTGCGTCAACAGTTGGGCACAAATCTTAACCGCTCGACGTACGGTCACGATATTCGGGAGCGTCGGGGGGGGATCGTCAAACGAGTTGGGCCTGTTCGAAGCTGGGGGGTCAAAGGTCCAAAGGGTCAAGAGGTGTAAAAAAAGAAGGGGGACGTGTTTGTTTTATATTGTTTCCGTCTTAACTTAAGTATAGGGAGGAAATGGCGGAAAATTGCGGCACAATCTAAACGGCTGCGACGCTAGGCTCGTGATAGTCGGTGTATAGCGTCATGGTATGAAAAGGCATCACTGTGCGCGAAATGGGGTCACAGGTCAAAGGTCAATGGCAAGGGCAGATTTAGAACATTTCTGAGGCCATGGTCCTTGACGGAGCGATTGAAAACTTTTTTGTTTCAGCGTTGAGCCTAGCAATTTTTATGGCATTATTGAAAGGACCCATGAATCTACTTTCTGGCTGAATCCGACGAGTAAGCTGTCAGATACTTTTGACCCTCAGAGGAGGTTAAACATGGATTTGTTGACTGTCTGTAGAAAGAATTTGACTGCGGTTTTGCTAGTAGAAATCTATACATGCGCTGGATGTATGAGGCTACAATGTCACAGTGAAATTTCAAAAGCTAATTTGGTTAAAGAAGGTTTAAATCTCCTTAATCGTATACTTTTATGGCATTCTGTAGGTTTTTTGGGATTTTTTTTTTTTTTTTTTTTTTTTTTTTTTTTTTTTTGTCAGTATGTTAGCATGTAACGTTGCCAGCTGCAGTTGGCTTACTGCAAGTGGCATGTGTTGGTGGACTGTGGAGTTTTTGCCCTTAATTGTAATAGGTGGCAGCTCTCTATTGCGCAGCCGTAGGCCCTTGGCGTAGGTAAATGGATGAGTGCTTACCTATTCTGTCTTGGCAGATAGTTGTTGCAGCAGTGCTACTACGTATGATGGAGTTCCATCTTTAATGCTGAAAGACAGCTTAAGCGTACGCCATCTCGTGCAACTTTCATAACGTCCCGAACGAACATTCTTTTTGAGAAAGGTTCCTGATACATGCCCCGTGCATTCCACATGTTTCGCCGTGTATTGAACACATTTGGACTAACAGGGTTTACTAAGAATCGGCCAAAGCTCCACCACAAGAGTCACCGCAAGTAGAACTTAGGATGAGCGCTGTCGCTATGGGCGGACTTGTTTATTTAACTACTATCCTCGTTCCATACGTTTGCATACGTCTCTGCAACTAAAGACGCAGCTATACGTGTATGCCATAACGTAGGGGGTGTGTTTTTATGTATCAGTAGAACTTAAAAAAGTGTTCATTAGAGCTTTTTTATTTTCCTCTATCAAAATTCTTCTTATATAGATCAAGAAGACTCACCAAATCAGTACTCTCAGAGCCTGAAAAAGTCTTCAAAAAACAAAAATCACCAGATTTACTATCGACTTTAGTGCAATAATCCACTCCATCCCTATGCAATCTCAGATTGGTCGAATAAAAAGTCTTTCATTATTCTCTTTCTCTCCTCTGTTATAAACTTATTCTCAGCATTTTCAATTCAATTGCCGCCAACGCGGAAGCAACATCATTCTGCCCTATTTCACAATGGATGGGCAATCCTTTTAACTATATTTAAAGACTACTCGCACGCTCTCTAACAAAATTATCAACATCGCGTAAACTATATCGATTAGACTACATACCTGACTCGATTTATTAGTCCATACCTCCTTTCTCTCTCGCTTCTTCATTATAATATAATTCAATCCTCCCTTGGATCTAATCTCTATCTTTCGACACCAATTCCCTGTAATATACTTTTATCGAACTTATCACCAATAAATCCAAGAATTGGTGATCCATTATTATAATAATCCTTACCCTCACCGCTCACTACAGGTAAACTTACTTAAGGTCGCCATCTTCTTCACTGATCATAGACATAGTATATTAGATGATGGCCATATATCGCTTCATTTTTTTATCATTAACATCAGCACACACATTCACTACTCGGAAAGCAGTAACCTGGCGCGACCTTTTTTTCGTCGGAGATGCAAGCAGTCTTTATTCAATAGCATAACAAATCGTTGAAAAGCCTCTATGTTTATCTTACACTCGGGATCAAATAAAGATAAAATTTCAAGAGCGTTAGACTTTTAATCTCATGTCTCCATCAAAACAAAAGTAACTCGTTACATCTCCATATTTCATCCTAAATCCCAATTCCGCCTGTCTCGGATAACCATCATACTGGTAATAGTTCGTTAATAGACATCTTAGCACCAAAATCAGACACAGCCACAGTTGGAATAATGTCATAGCTTCCATTAATGTCCTCCAAAAAATTACCAAATTCAGCCATACTTTATATTTAATCACAATCTATATGGATTACTGAAAAATGTACCAATAGGTACTGAAAACCATTTTTTGAAAGTAACTGACCATAAAAACAAAGCCTGCAATGTGTAGAGCTAAAAAAATGCAAACACAAACGCAATTTAAATTATGTGTGTATCCACTTTTAAGTTACCGACTATAATGGAATTTTCAAGTTCGGACCCCGAAAACTTAGAAACAAGATGGCCGACAGCTAAATGTCAAGTTTGGGGTCAATTTATAGGGGGCAAGCAAAGTGGCAAATACATAGCTTAAGAGTGAGTGGTCATATATTTGTTAGAGTCTCTGCTTTGTGCACCGCAGAAAGCTTATTTAAGCTTTGTTGTGTTAACAATGCTGACATGGTACTATGTGTTTTGTCACGCCGTGCTCAAGCAGACGTGGATGGGCATATTGCAGAAGCAATATAACATATATAAAGGTGACGCAATTATCATCAAGTGTTGCTTTTTTATCCTTATACTAGTTATGAAATATCAATATTACACAGTTTCAGAGTGCTGTCTTGTTTGGATTTCATTTTACTACCTCTGAAAAATCACATCATATATGAAAAATATGGACAATTTGTAATGTGAAATACATGATGAAGTACCAATACTTTTACATACATCACAGATAATGACTTTCTCCACTCACAGAACATACACGAATACATTTTTATGTTCAATCTAGTCAATATAAGATACTCAATTTTTTTCTACACATTCTCTTCTTTTTTTTCTTTCTTTTTTTTTGATCAAAGTTGGTTCCAAAGCCTATTTTGCCACTTTTCAACTTCAAACGCAAAATCGGCGAAAAAAATTTGGGAAAATTTGACGAATTTCAAAATGATGTATCTTCCTTAGTTTTCAAGTATCAACTTGCATATGCAATTAAATTAAAGCTTGTTCTAAGGGCTATGACCCTATTCACTAATAAATGCATTACACCTGTCTTGCAAAGTTCTAAGACTCAGTAACTGCCATGAGTTTTTATTATATGAAGTAAAATTGGCATAATTAAAATTGTTACAAAATCATGTATTTCCTTTGGTTTTGTCAGTACCAACTTGCATTCTTGATCAATGGTAAGCTTAAGTAAAAGCAATAGCCCCAATTCACTTGTAAATGCAATACAAGTTACAGGCTTATACTAAAGTTATAGTTAAATTCAGTCAATTTCTATCATTCGGCCAGTCGACTGGTGGCAGCCATGTTTGAAATTTGGATATCACTAAAGTCAGTTCTCCATGAATGTAAATACTCTACAATCATTACCAAGCCATAGAGGTGCTTCACTTTTTGGGTATTTGTGTTGATTGTGGAATTCTGTGGCACCATCCAAACCCTGCCATTTGCTGTTGAAACTTCGATGTCGGCGTCGAACACATGAATAGAGTCAATCTCCGCCACGTCCTCAACAGAAGGCCACACGTACATACACCCACGAATATGCTTCAGAAACTGAACAATTCCCTTGTCACAAGACTGCACACTCAGCACCTGACCCAGATACCAACTCTTGTCATATGCCACTGCTACCCAGTCAGCCTGCCTGGTGAACTGGTAATCAAGTCTGGTTAGTTTGGACGGTTGTTCCCCGGGTTGTTCAACAGCCTTCTTTTTTCTAGAACTAGATTTTGAATGCTGTGCTTTGGTCGTTTTGATTGAGATAGTCGGCTGTAGTTGCTCGCTAACACTAGTGACAGTACCATCAACATCGACTTCACCTAGATGAGAGTCCACACAGTGTAGTAAGGGGTTATTTGTCGTGTCTGGTCGTCTGTCGCTGTCGAGAACAGACATTAAATTCTCCCTCAACACATTCACATCTTTCAATCCAACTATCTCTAAGTCAAGAGCTAAACTCAAAGTGACCCAAACTCATTTACTGTCACTTTCATAGCTTTGCAATGGTCAAAATCAACTATAAATTACTTCAATCTGGCCTAATACACGCATAGGAATATGCTTATCATTTATTGCAAACCTACATTTGTGATTTTAGTTCAACTTCAAGTCAATAATTCATTTTCATTTGTTGCATATCAGAAGATATTTCAATAAATATTGACTAAATAATGAAATTTAAAGTTAAAAGAACACGCAAAACTATTGGTAACATAATATAAATCACGTTTTGTTGATGAAATCTGCTGTCTACATCACCATAATAATAATACTGCAAAATACACGACTTCGTGATACTGTCGAAAACACGCAATTATCATGACCTCCATTGAGATAACACAACTGAATTCAAACGCTTTTACAGTGAAAACACGCTTTTAAATGCAGGATTTCTTTCTGATTCAGTGAAAATATACATTAATCGCTTCTGTAGATTTATCCTGAGCACATTGATGTCATAGTATGGGGTATTCAGCGATCGAACGTGAGCAGCATAGATCGGCAATTTGAATGAATGGGAGACTACCAAACCGGCAAATGACGCAAATGTAAACAAGTCGGAAATTCTCGAACTTTCAGCTACAATAGCTACTCTTTTTCGGATAAGTATTATTCCTAAAATGCTTGAATGTGTTTCTTTTTTATCTTATTAACAAGTTGGTGACATAAATCGGGTCTATAAAGAATACTTACGCAGTATATCCGAGATTTGCTGAGGCACATCACCATCACTCGGCCAAACTGGTGGCGGCCATTTTCACCCTACGTCCCGGTGCAGGTGTGGATCACGTGTCAAACATGTGACTACTCATTGGGCGATCGCAAATTGCGCCCATAGTTCGAATGTTCCAGTTTTTTAGTATGTTATAAAGTGAAAATCAGAGATTTTATTTGATATAAAAATTGATTTTGTAACCAAAGAGGCCGTAATTATTTCACTGTTCAAAGTTTGGGGGTCCGTTTCAAATCTCATTGTACTATGATATCTAGGTCCGATCAGGCTATTTTTAGCATCATTGGAGAGGTCTTTGTTCAGAGCTTCTAACAGTATATGCATTGTGTGGGTGTAGCTATCGGCGTGTGTGCGACTCGAGTTGAAGACAACCATACACGGAAATTTACTGGCAAGTCTGCCGCGGGGCCGGCTAATTAGCAGGCCTTGTCTTATACATACTACACGTTAAATGCGTTTTTACTGACATAAATAAATATTTCAAGAACAAAATTGACACAGAACAAAAGAGCAGAGAAATATATGTATTTTGGTATAAAAATCTATATGGTAAGTGTAGAAATAAATGAGCAACAGGCAACTGAAACTACCCAAATTTCACTGCATAACACGCTGATTATGGCATTTCCACAGTTGAGCCTAGGGCGTTTTCAGTACCTAGTACCAACGACCGTCGTATGATCCTGCGACCTGAGATAAAGTAGATTGTCGAAGGCCGTTGTACCGGCCGTGGGACGGCCGATGTCGCGATCACCTGTCATTAAGGTTTTCCCTTAATGACAACCTGGTCGACAAATTCAGGCGGTGGCCTTTGTCTCGCGTGACACCGGTCTTCTGAACAATCGCTAATTAGTATTGGCCCCCCCAAGTATGTGGTTTGGTGCGTAAAGCCAGAGCTGTCCCCCGTTTCATTTCGTTGATTACCTAGCCGCGATGGGAGAAAATTAATGGCTTTCGGGCGTCCCACGCGTCCTACACAGTTTACACAATCATAAAATTCACATCTTCTCTTGTAAATAGATTCATGACTTTAACATCGTTTAACTCATTAAGCTCCCTATTATTAATTTCCCTATCATCAACAATCGGTACGCGTCCCCCTTGTATCATTTTCGCCGCTCTGGGGGCTATGCTCTCATTCTCTGTGTGCGGTATGTGTGTTTCTGCTGCCCTAGGGTTTGCCGTCCATGCCGTCTGCTGGATATGCTATTTTGAGTATATATCTATATGACTTTGTTGTAGTTGCTCTGTGCGCTCTTGTCTGTTATTTTAACTACTATCTCGTTCCATACGTTTCATACGTCTCTCAACTAAACCAGCTATACGTGTAGCCATTAACGTACGTGTATCAGTAGAACTCAAAAAAGTGTTCATTAGAGCTTTTTTATTTTCCTCTCTATCAAAATTCTTCTTATATAGATCAAGAAGACTCACCAAATCAGTACTCTCAGAGCCTGAAAAAGTCTTTCAAAAAACAAAAATCACCAATTTACTATCGGACTTTAACGTCAAAAATAACTCCACTACATCCCCTATCAATCCTCAGGCATTCGGTCGCAATTAAAAGGTCTTTTCAATTATCATCTTTCTTCTCCTCTGTTATAAACCTATCTCTACCACATTTGAATTCCCAATGCCGCTTCACCGCGAACAAACATCATATCTAACCTAGTTTCACCAATCGATGGCGGCAATCTCTTTAACTATATTTACAAACCTATCTCGCGGCACCTCTCTACCAAAATTATCAACAATCGCCACGTAAACTATCATCGAGTTAGACTACAATACCTGACTCGATTTATTAGTCATACCTCCTTTCCTCTCCTTGCTTCTTTCATTATAATATAATTCAATCCTCCCTTGGGCGAGTCTAGATATCTCAATATCCTTCGAAAACTAATTCCCTACCTGTAATATACTTTTAATCAAACCATATCACAATAAATTCCAAGACAATTCGGTTGATCCCATTAATTCATCCAATTAATTCCCTTAACCCCCACCACTCCAACCCTACAGGCTAAATACTTATTAAGTCCAATCCTTCTTCAACTGATCAGTAGACATAGGTTTTTTTTTAATTTATTAATTTTAAATGAATTGAGTCATAATCGCCTTCATTTTTATCATTAACGATCAGCACACACATTCACTACCTCGCAGTACTGCCGACCTTTTGCGTCGGCAGTTAGAAATCAACAGATCTTTATTACAATGAGCATAACAAATCGTTGAACAAGCCCCTATGTTTATCTTACACTTCCGGGAGATCAAATAATAGACAAAAATTTCAAGAGCGTTAGACTTTAATCTCATTTTTGATCATGTCTCCATTCAAAAACAAAAGTAACTCGTTACATCTCCATATTTCATCCTAAATCCCAATTCCGCCTGTCTCGGATAACCATCAATACTTAATAGTTCGGTTAATAGACATCTAGCCCAAAATCAGACCACAGCCAAGTTGCGAATAATGTCATAACTTCCAGTAATGTCCTCCAAAAAATACAAATACAGCCATACTTTATATTTAATCACAATCTATATGGATCTACTGCGAAAAATTTACCAGACCGACCGTCGCATGATCCTGGAGAATAACTAGATTTTGTCGAAACGGCCGTTGAACCCCGGCCGTGTCCGGCACGGTTCGCGATCACTGTCATTTAAGCGTTTTCCCTTAATGACAAACTGGTCGACAAATCCAGGTGCGCTCGCCGTCCCGGTGACCGTCTTACTGCACAATGCTAATTCATTTATGCGCCCCCCCAAGTATGTGGTTGCCGTGCCGTCAGCAGAGCCTGTTCCCCCCGTCATTTCGTGATTACTAGGCCCCAGTTGCAGAAAGTAATAGGCTGGGGTTCGGTCCACCCGTCCATACACTAGTTTACCAATTCCATAAAATTCACATCTCTCTTAGGTAATTAGATTCCTGACTTAACATGCTTATAACATCCCATCATCACAATCGTCGTACCGCGTCCCCCGTGTATCATTTTCGCGCGTCTAGGGAGTTATGCTCTCTTCTCTGGCTTGTGCGCGATCTGTGTGTTTCTGATGCCCCGTGCTTTCGTCCATGCGACTGCCGGGTATGCTATTTTGAGATTATCTATATGGACTTTGTGTGTAGTTGTCTGGTCTTGTCTTTTTATTTTAACTACTATCTCGTTCCATACGTTTCATACGTCTCTCAACTAAACCAGCTATACGTGTAGCCATTAACGTACGTGTATCAGTAGAACTTAAAAAAGTGTCATTAAGAGCTTTTTATTTTCCTCTATCAAAATTCTTCTTATATAGATCAAGAAGACTCACCAAATCAGTACTCTCAGAGCCTGAAAAAGTCTTCAAAAAACAAAAATCACCAGATTTACTATCGACTTTAGTCAATAACTCCACTACATCCCTATCAATCCTCAGATTGGTCGTAATAAAAGCGTCTTTCATTATCATCTTTCTTCTCCTCTGTTATAAACTATCTCTCGCACATTTCAATCTCCAATTGCGCCTCACGCGGCAACAACAATCATTCTAGACCTATTTTCACCAATGATGCCAGGCCAATCTATTTAAACTATATTTTACAAACCTACTCGCGCAGCCTCTCTACCAAAATTATCAACAATCGCACGTAAACTATCATCGATTAGACTACATACCTGACTCGATTTATTAGTCATACCTCCTTTCCTCTCTCGCTTCTTCATTATAATATAATTCAATCCTCCCTTGGATCTAATCTCTATCTTTCGACACCAATTCCCTGTAATATACTTTTATCGGAACTTATCACCAAATAGAAAATCCGATAGCAATTGTGATCCTTAATTATCAATAATTCCCTATACCCCCACACTCAAAACTACAGGTAAACTTTATTAAGGTCAATCCTTCTTCAACTGATCATAGGACATATTAATATTAGGATGCATGCGTCAAATCGCCCGTTTCATTTTCTTTATCATACATCAGGCCACACACATTCACTACTCGCCCAGTACTGCCCGGGGGCGGGCGGGGCGGCGGGGGGCGGGCGCGGGCCGGGGGGCGGGGGGCGCCTTCGCGGGGGGCCGTCGCGGCGGGCGCGCGAAACAAACCCGGGCCCCCGCGGTTTCTTCCCTTTGTTTTTTCTTTTTTCTTTTTTTTTCGAGGGCGTTTTTTTTTCCTTTTTTCGTCGGCAGAAATCAACAGTCTTTATTCAATAGCATAACAAATCGTTGAAAAGCCTTCTATAGTTTATCTGTACCACTTCGGCCATACAAAATAAAGATAAAATTTCCAGAGCGTCTGTAGGTCTTTAAATCTCGATGTCGCCATCAAAACAAAAGTACACGTTCGTTACAATCTCCATATTTCATCCTAAATTCGCCAATTCGCCTGTCTCGGCATAAACCATCAATACTGTAATAAGTTCAGCTAAGTAGACATTCTTAGCCACAAAAAATACAGACACAGCCACAGTTGGCAATCAATGTCATATACTTCCATTAATGTCCCTCCAAACAAATTACCAAATTCAGCCATTAACTTTATATTTTAATCCACAATCTATATGGCATATACTGGAAAAATGTACACACGACCGTCCGTATGCAGCTTTGGACTGAATAATGTAGATTTGCTCGAAGGCCGTTGTATCCCCGGCCGCGTCGGTCGCGCTGTCGCTGATCGCCTGTCATTAATGGTTTTCCGCTTAATGACAAACTGCGTCGACAAATTCAGGGTTGGCCTCGTCGGGACCTCTCTTCTGGACAATTGCTAAATTTAATTATGCGCACCCCCAAGATGTGGTTGGTTGCCGTTCAGCAGATGAGCTGTCCCCCGTTCATTTCGCTTGCATTAGCTAGGCGCGTGCTGGCTAGAAATAATGGCTTTCGGGGGTCCACGGTCCTTACACTAGTGTACACATCATTTAAAATTCAACATCTTCTCTTGGTAATAAGATTCCTGACTTATAAAAACATTGGCTTTAACATCCCTATCATCCACAATCGTCGTACGCGCTCCCCCGTGTATCAATTTCGCGGTCTGGGGTGATGCTCTCTCTTCTCTGTAGTGCGGGCTCTGTGTGTTCGTGCTTGCCCATGTGCTTTCGTCCATGTGCTCTGCCGATATGCTATTTTGAGATATCTATATGGACTTTGCTGTGTAGTTGTCTGGTCTGTTTATGTTTAATTTTAACTACTCTTCTCGTTCCATACGTTTCCATAACGTCTATCAACTAAACCAGCTATACGTGTAGCCATTAACGTACGCTGTATCAGTTAGAACGTCAAAAAAGTGTTCATTAAGGAGCTTTTTTATTGGTCCTCATCAAAATTCTTCTTATAGGTAGAATCAAGAACGTCTCACAATCAGTAACTCTCAGCAGCCTGAAAAGTCTTCAAAAAACAAAATTCACCGAATTAACTATCGGCACTTTAGATCACATAAAACTCAACACTACATCCTATCAATCCTTCAGCATTGTCGAATAAAAAGTCTTCAATTATTATCTTTCTTCTCCTCTGTTATAAACTTACTCTCCACATATCAATTCAATGCGCCACCCGGTGGACCGAAACATCATTAACTGACCTATTCATAAATGATGGTCAATCTGTAACATATATTTACAACCTACTTCAGGCCACACTCTCTAACAAAAATTATCAACATCGCACGTAAACTATCATCGTCATTAACTACATATCCTGACTCGAAATTTATTAGTCATACCTCTTTCCTCCTCGCCTTCTTCACATTATAAATATAATTCAATCCTCCCTTGGATCTAATCTCATATCTTCGACACCAATTCCCTGTAATATACTTTTATCGAACTTATCACCAATAAATCCAAGAATTGGTGATCCATTAATTATCAATAATTCCTTACCCCCACACTCAAACTACAGGTAAACTATTAACGGCTCCAATCCTTCTTCAACTAGCGGCCGCCCTCAACANCCAAGAATTGGTGATCCATTAATTATCAATAATTCCTTACCCCCACACTCAACTACAGGTAAACTTATTAAGGTCCAATCCTTCTTCAACTGATCATAGGACATAGTAATATTAGATGATGTCATAATCGCCTTCATTTTTTTATCATTAACATCAGCACACACATTCACTACTCGCAGTACTGCCGACCTTTTTTCGTCGGAGAAATCAACAGTCTTTATTCAATAGCATAACAAATCGTTGAAAAGCCTCTATGTTTATCTTACACTCGGGATCAAATAAAGATAAAATTTCAAGTGCGTTAGACTTTAATCTCATGTATCCATCAAAGTATGTGGTTGATATCATCACAATCATGAAATTCAACATCTACTGGTAACAAATTCCTGACTTTAAAAGATATCTATCTACCTGAACTGCATGAACAAA
>NW_014577643.1:154450-158988 GCF_000485595.1 Priapulus caudatus | reverse complement strand
CAACATCTTCTCTTGGTAATAGATTCCTGACTTTAACATGTTTAACATCCCTATCATCACAATCATGAAATTCAACATCTACTGGTAACAAATTCCTGACTTTAACATGTTTAACATCCCTATCATCACAATCATGAAATTCAACATCTACTGGTAACAAATTCCTGACTTTAAAAGATATCTATCTACCTGAACTGCATGAACAAAAAGAGCGCCACGGCGGTGGTTAATAGAAATTCAAACGACCAAACGACACCCCCAAAGTCCACCCAGAACGTGATCGATTACGGCGAAAGTGGCGCTGTTGTCAGTTTGGGTCCGAACCACCGAAGTGACCAACTGACGACAGCGCCACTCTTTTGAAGTAGTCTATCATGTTCTGGGGGGACTTTGGATGTGTTGTTTGCATCTATTATCCACCGCCATGGTGCTCCCTTTGTTCATGCAGTTTAGCTTTTAATAGATCGGGAACAGACTAGAATGTCAATTGGTTAACAGTTTAAATTCATGCTAAATTTCAGCTAGATTCGCTATCTGGAACGGATCTACCCCCGTCATCTCCACTGGACCGTAGAATATTGTACTTCGATGGACTCTATCGATGTCGTCTGATTTTGGCCATTTAAAATACACCGATCCATTTCTGGTGAACTGGAATTGGAGAAATTGGAGATAAATAACATTCTGCTGTGAATGTTCCAAAGTTCCAAAGTTAAAGCGTTCTACGTACATTATTATAGACTTGCTGATTAGTAGTATTGCAAGAGCATACTATTAGTACAGAATTTGATTATTTTGTACATTCCCCACAGCCATGACTTAAAGTAAGAAGCCTGGTGAAGCCGAGTAGCATGGTTATTTATTCAATATTAGCTTACCTGGTGCAGAAACTTCATACTGAATTGGTCATCACTTCCAGCCTGCTTTAAAACACGGCCCACCTAAAACTGGTCAACATGATCCACGGCATAGTAGGATTCCACTTGAATCGTCCTGTTATTTTTGTTGATCTGAAACATTATTATAGAGGATTTAGAGTCATTCGTCAAAGTGCGACCCCGTAAAAATACAGCTGAAGGAAAATGCTGTTCCATTCAGTATTAACACTGCCCACAGAGTGCCCTTTCCGATACTGTCCAAGGTCAAAGAGGTCAACGAACCAGTTACTGAGCCAACAGACTGGTGCGCTGCGCCCCTATGATTCCTGTTGTGAAACGTAATGGAAAAATACGCATCTGCGTTGATCTGAAGAAACTGAATGAATCTGTGCGCCGGGAACGATTCATTGTGCTAACTTTCGATGATGTCATCCCTAAGCTGGTAGGAGCACGTGTGTTTTCGCAGTTGGATGCATTGAGTGGGTTTTACCAAATTCCACTAGACCCGAGAGTTTGCGATACACCACATTCATCACACCATTTGGGTGGTACTGTTTCCGCCGTGTCCCATTCAGGATTACATCAGCACCGTTCCGACGTAAGATGACAGAGCTGCTGCAGGGACAGGATGGTTCTATTGCGATGATGGATGACATATTGGTGTATGGGAACACAATCGAAGAACATGACCGACGACTTGGGAATGTCTTAGACCGTATACGTGAATCGGGACTGAAACTCAACAGAGAGAAATGCAAGTTCCGACAGCCAGGGCTAACGTATTTTTGTAATCATATTGCAGAAGAAGGGATAAGCCCAGACCCAAGGAAAGTAAGAGCAGTCGTGGATATTGCTGCACCGCGTGATGTAGCAAATGCTAGACGGTTTATAGGCATGGTCAATTACTTGGGAAGATATTTGCCAGACCTGTCGACGGTTATAAAGCCGATATCTGATCTACTGAAGTCTGACGCAACTTTTCAGTGGAGTCACAAACAAGCGCTGGCATTTTTGATGGTCAAGCACATTTTGTCAAAAGCACCTGCTTGGCATTCTATGATGTAAACAAGCCAACTGTGGTCAGTGCAGGTGCCAGCAGTAATGGTTTGGGTGGAGTACTAATGCAACAACACGGAGATAGACTCTTACCTGTGGCATACTGTTCTCACACATTGACAAATGCTGAGGCTAAATATACTCAGATTGAGAAAGTGTCTGGCGTGTGTGTGGGCATTCAAAAAGTTCGCACAGTACCTATATGGACTGAGCGAGTTTAAACTGGTGACAGACCATAAGCCATTGGTTCCGCTGATCAATACACAGGATATATAGTTGTGTTTTGCGGCTTGTTAAATAAATGTGTTTTGTTCCATAAGAATAATGTTCGTGGTATTCTGAACGGAACAATTATTTATAACTATAGTATTGAATTCCCCATTAAACCTGTTTCTTTCAACTCAAAAGTAAGTGTGTTTTGTAAACACTTCGGATGAAAATATAGCTCTATACCCATGTGAAGATTGTATAGAGTAGCTTTGTTCTATCCTAAGTGGGATTCCATGTGCGCTGTGTTTTAGGCTGGGAAATATAAGTGAACTAAGTGTTCTTATGTAAATGTACAGCGACATGTGGAAGTCTGTAAATCTAAATATTTAACTGTGTGGCACCAGCAGAACATTCAGCCCAATTTAATGTGATATAATGCGCTTGAGGATATTGTTTTTGATATCACAGCAGAGCTTACTGGGTTCCAAACGAAATTCCAAAGGTTTCTAGTTTACAATGGTCTGATTTCCGTGGGTATGTGACATTTTAAACAAAAGTTAAGCCTTTAAACTAAGCCATGTTTTTTATCACCCAGTATTATTACATTTCGTTTGCAGATCTCCACCTCTTGGTCTGGTTCCGCCTGTTCCTGTTCTTGCAAATTCCTCCTTAATTTTGCAATGCGGTCCCTCTCAGTCTTCCCTCCTTGCCTATCCCGAGCTCCGGTGAACCAATCAGAGATCGCTTCTTCTATTCCTTTAGACTGGGAATATAATCTCAAAAGGGGTCTAGAAATAACATTTGGGGTAATAGCTTGTTACAAGCTGTCACCCATGCTGGGATTCATCCAGGGTACTCCCTGAACAATATTAGCCTGGATGACACTTAATATTTTGGTTTGGAGCTGAGCAGTGACCTGTTATGTGAGGGTCGTCGGTCGAGAAAAATACGAACTTCTCGAAAATGCAAAAATCTCAATAACTCGACAAATAATGTAGTTATGAACTTAATTTTGGTATAAAAAAATAGGTAATAACAAGACAAAGTATCATAATATCAATTTATAGCTCCAATGGTGATATTCAGGACATGTGGTACACAAAATAGCAATAATAGGCAGAAAAATGATTTCGGTTTCACCGCCGACAAAGTACATAAATGGCTATAAGTCGACAACCATACATCTTAATGACATGTTTGTTACATATAAATCATCCCATATTATTCCTCTACATCATCAAATAAAGAAAATGCATATATATGTTTGATCATATATACTAATTATCACAAACTTGACCCACCCCCCTAATGAAAAAAAACCTGCCGAATGCACATATTTCATGAATATTACGTTAATATCAAATAACAATGAGCAATTAGTGTCTGGAAATGCTGAAAATAATTGCAGCGATGTTATGAGTAGTTAAAGTCAATCAGAGTCTGACTCTATGACCACACTATATGGATTGTGGCATATTCCATCGTGACATGCACATGCACCTGTGCATTTCAAGTTCTTGGCCCTGCATGAACATCTGGCTGTTGTACAATGTTTGCATTTGCAATACACTATGTCCGTGAATTCTTTTGGCAGCGGGTTGTCTACACTGAGCTGTGGATGCAGATTCCCAGTGGTGGCCTCTTCATACCATCCACTCCCGACTGGCGACTCGAAATCGGGCAATGGGACATCTGCCAGATGCCACACCTTGGCCTGGTAGTGTGCACGGTTAATGTGTTGTTCGAGACTCTTCCGAGTTGGAGGAAGCTTCTCTTGCTCCTTGGTTCCCTTTTGAAACATACGGTAACGGACGTCGTTGATGTTTGTTTCATCAGAACTTGGTGAGAAGATTCGACAGAAGAACTCCTCCACACTCCGTATTGTGGATTCTGAAAGTGTGCCATGTCCAAGGTCATTGAGCAGTGCACTGTGCTTCTCGAATACCTTCCATGTCGTTTTTTTCCCTTGTCCACTGAGTTGACTGACAGTATCACATCCTGTAACAGCATGGTATGATAGGATGTTCTCCTGCAACGTTGGGGTCAGCTCTATGTTGTGTACAGCTATATAACGCCTTTGCTGTCTCGTGCCGGCTCTCATCCACAGCTCTCGACTTAGTTGCCCTGCAAAGTGTGTGAGGAGCACCAATACATCAGTATCCCTGCAAGATACGATGACACGTTCATATCCGTCTCGACAGGCTGCCTTGGCATGCAGTATGATGCGGGTATCGGCCTCCTCGTGGGACGATTGCAAAAGGTGAACATCAGATTCCTGGGATGATGCTACGGCAGTTTGTTCTTCAAACCCACCTGCAGTGATCACATTGCGAGTTGGATGGGTCTTCCGTGCCTCCATCATCAGTTGAGTGCTGAGAAAGTATGTGAGATTGG
>NW_014577643.1:145689-154425 GCF_000485595.1 Priapulus caudatus | reverse complement strand
CTAACTCTGGAAGCTGTCTATCGAGTTGCTGCACCAAGACGTGACAGCTGACCACTTGCAATGTATTAGTTAAATTCTGCCAGTATTCTGGTGACATCACGAAGTTTGCCTGGCTATTTCGTGTTGTTTGCATCGCTGCAACCATCATGAACGCAATGAATCCAGCTTACTCTGATTCGCCAAGACAGTAACGACATAAAAGTGTTCGCATCCGCCATACTGACGTTTTTTGTCAAAACAAGTCCAGATCGCAGCAGGCCAGGCATACTTCCAAGAAGCGGTTTTGCTTTTCACTGCGTGTTTTCGTGGACACACATTACAGTTACCAATGTACATGCCAAACGTCCTTCAACCATGCCTGTTTATTCACCGAAGGCGCGCCGGTGAAGCCGAGGTCACGCTATATATTACGTGCACGATTTTATACGCTACACCATCCTTGATACATACAAAATATGATTAGATATTGAACCGAGGTGCGATGACTCGGATTATCCTTAGCCTGTTAACACTTGACGAATGAACACACGGTATCTTAGTACACTTAAAGGCATAATATTTCCATCGATTATGGGCAAGTTTACGAATGCTACAGTAACTGGCACTGCTGTTAGTTAATAAGTACATTACCCTTATCAGCCAAATGTCGTATTATGTCCAATATCACTGCCATTTACTAAAGAAATCGTCTAATTGAAAATCCGTAAATTTGGTGAATCTCGGCGCCAGACGCTAAATTTATTGCCACAATATATAGCATGATTTCAGCGTTCGGTATCTCACATGTTGCTACAGGATGTGAGCATCGAATTGTTTGTCCTTGGTGCTAAATTGATTTGCTAGTGTTTTATTTGCCCTTTAGTTGCCACATATTATATGTTGCTTGTAATCTCAAGAATCTTCGTATATTCATTATATTCCCGATCCAGAGTTAAAACCATA
The DNA here is from genome assembly GCF_000485595.1 of Priapulus caudatus. Taxonomy (NCBI): domain Eukaryota; kingdom Metazoa; phylum Priapulida; class Priapulimorpha; order Priapulimorphida; family Priapulidae; genus Priapulus; species Priapulus caudatus. The sequence goes on along the minus strand of NW_014577643.1, from coordinate 153,483 downwards.
CTACGGAATGCGCACTTCAGACCACAAGGATTCGAAATCTATGACGGCGAGCCCATAACCGCTGCCGAAATATGTCCGGTGCCACTATAATCTGTATATTGCACCGGCCGCTGGTTACGGCCGGTCATTAGCCGCATAGCGCGGTTGAAACTGTCAACAACGGATTTATTTGACCGCGGATTTCAATTGGATATTTCTTAGTTTAACCAGCAGTTGATATTTGGAAAACTAATACGCGTTTGGCCTATAAGTAATGTATTATAACTACGCAAGGTGCCAGTTATTGTAGCAGCTTCGTTACAAATTGCCATAATCAATGGTCAATCTTTTTCCATGCTTAACGTATGGGTCGAGATTGCAACAAATCACTACACTTTTATAACTTAATGAGCAGACGCTAAGTAGCTTGACTGACAAATACATAAATGTATGGTAGTTTTCTTCTTACCATTCTTTTATGTGAGAATCTGCCATCATTTTCTTTTCTTTACAGTGTCCTTGACGAGACTTCACTTCAAAAAAAAAAACCCAAAAAATTATGTTCTGCATTATTTTCGGGTCTGCCTCCACCACCTCTTGTCTTAACAAAAAAAACAGAAGTCTTTAATTATTCTGTGCCAACCTGAGCTTATGTACTGTCCATTCTCTCACAAGAGGAAATTTAGCCGTTTTACTACGCCAGCAGCAAAGGGAATTCAATATGAAAAATACACTTGGCATTCGAACAGATTTTGGACTTCCCTACAGAGAGAAATGTTTAGTTTGTTAGATTCCAGAAACAAATCCATTAGAACCTATTTACTCGTATATTACAGTTATTAGTAAAAAGACACGAGAGCTCTGTTGATAATTCAAAAATCTCACTAACAAAAGTTTGATCAACTTGATGAGAGCATTGCGTCAAATATCATTTGATTAAAAACCATGTATTACCTCCAGGGGAAAGCAGACAGACTGCCGTTCAGTCAACTCGTGTGAGCTACCAGAAGATCATTGAAAGATAAAGTGAGAACTGTAATGTAATGCTTCATATATATGCAACCTGTTATTATTCTGACAACTACACATATAACTAGAGACATTCGGTCTTTAAGAATATTCAAAATAAAACTACTTTCATGGACAAGAAAAAACATGGTGTGCTTTTTTAGGGCATGGTTTTTTAGTTATTCGACGACTGTTTGGATGGTTGATAAACTGAATGCTTCAAACACTAACTCGAAATGTATCTAAATATGAAGTATCACTAGTCGATCACTCTAGTTTGAGCAACTTATCATCAGGCCGGCTTCGATGATGTACGCTTGCTCAGTATATAATACACATGGTCTTTGTGGGACATCCAGAACAGTGTCCCACCAGGACAATGCAACTAATCTATATACAGTAGACTCTGTATAATTTTCGTGTCAGGACACGCCCAACTTTGAGTGAGCTTTCTCCCCTATTTGACACATTCGCTACACCATCCCTTGATACATTACAATATATTAGATGAACGAAGGTGGATTTCCTTTAATATCCTGTTAACACTTGCCATCAGACAGGCTTTGTTGATGTGTGATTGCTCAGTATATATGATGCACATGTCTTTGTGGGACATCCAGAACAGTTTCCCACAAGGACAATGCAACTAATCTATATTTACAGTAGACTCTGTATAATTTTAGTGTCAGGACACGCCCAGCTGTGAGTGAGCTTCTACCTTTATTTGCACATGCCCTACACCATCCTTACACACAAATATGATTAGAATGAACGAAGTTGGAATTTTTTGTCCTGTAAACACTTGCCACCAGGTAGCCTTTGTTGATGTATGCTTGCTCAGTATATGATACACATGTCTTTGTGGGACATCCAGAACAGTACGTGTCCACAGGACAATGCAACTAATCTATATATACAGTAGACTGTAATTGAGTGTCCCGACACGCCCAACTGCTGAGGGTTAACTTTTCTAACATCCCACAGTTTTCAGTTTAAGTGTTTATCACTGACTCCACACGCGTATGGCGCTACCGCCACCCGCGGCGGGCGGCGGCTTGGCACGCCTTCACGTGCCGCGTGAGGAAGCCAAGCTTAGCTAAGCCCTGATCGCGATTCCGCAGCCGCCGGACCGGCCGCTTGCGGGGATTTCATCGCCGTGCGCCGGTTCGAACGCCGTGGGTTTCTGCGGCCACCCGCCAGCAGCTTGGCGGGATTGAGTGAGCCTGCGCGGTTGCCGGCGCCTCCCGGTGGCGCATCTCGGTGTGCGCCGGCAAGCTCGACGCTCGAGGCCACCGCGAGGCCGCAGGTTACGCATTTGATGTGCGTGCACGACACGTGGGCGTCGAGCCCGGCGCAGGTGATGGAACGTAGCTCCGCACACGACGTACGCCCCCGCGCCCCATCGTCGCGATCGACCGCGTGCGCGGCGCCTCCTGCCAGCCGACCGTAGTCGTTGTCGCCCTCTTTCTTCGGCGGTGGCGGTGGCGACGTGGCTTTGATCTTTGGCGACCTCGCCGGACTGTCAGCCAGGGAGTGGTGAGAGTCGTCCCTGCCTCACCGTCGCGGCGAGGCAGCAATGCGACGTCCACGTTTGGGTCGGCGCCGTGCGCGTCATCCAGGTGGCGCTGGACGGCTCCTGCTGCTGTGTAATTTGGGTGATGTAAGATTTCCCAGTTCGGTGTGATACGTCGGGAGATGCCCGACTGTATGTAGGCACGTGATCGTAGGTTAGATATTGTTATTTTCTTTGCGTTGTGTTATTAACTGTTCTGCTGTTTCTTGTTTGCGCTGAAGCTTGAAGAGATGTCAGGTAATGCTCTGTGTTTGATGCGGCGTCGTGGCAGAGGTAACATCAATGATCAAACACAACTCGATGAATGAAGTTTTCCACGCATAGTGATTTTATTGCCAGCCACAGTACAATCGTGGGCAAGAGTCCAGATAAGGGTGTTACCAATACATATATTTCTTCCCGTCCGTCCGTCCGTCCATCTGTCAGTCTTTGAGTCCGTCAGTCAGTCTTTTAGTCTATCTGTCATTTCTTTCAACCTCGTCGATATGCGTGCGTACACAGCGAGAGAACGACACAACCAACGACCAACCCTTTCCTCTTCCGCAGGTGTCGCTATATATACAACTGCTAGGTGACGTCATCTTATTTCCTGCATGTGCAAGACCATTCAGTACGCACGTGCTTAGGCTGTCACCAAGGTGTCGGGTTAACCGTATAATATTGAAATGGAATTTTACCAATCACGTTCTACTCGCGTGTAGATTTCACATGCGTACTTCCTGTATTCTAAGAGCTTCCACCCCGGTGTTCTTCCCAACAAACATCCGAAGCGTTATCCGGGGTGTTGGCTCATTATACTTTACCAATGATAGTTTTCTGTAATTCTGTAATTACCTACTCTACATATCGACGGAGCTCTTGTTACACCACTCCCACGGCAAATTACTTTCGTGCCTTGATGGCACAAAGTGTAGTTCTAAAACACCAGCACACATATAAACATACAACATTTAACATGAACGATTACGAACATTTCACCATAACTAAGTAACGCCACATCAAACAATTTTTTTTCGTATGACATACTCGCCTAACATGAACCGACTGCCTGTAACAGTAATAAAAAAAACAATCGCCCTATTAGGTGTATGAAACTCCTTTTAGTCGCCTCGTATGACTTGCAGGAAATGCAGTAGACGTATTCTAATCGCCGGGTCTACACAGCAATTGTGTCGAAATGTCAGTTACCGTTCAAAGAAAACGCGCAGACATTCAACTCATTTATCTATTATCTCATTTATATATTATCTCATTTATCTATCTATCGCTATGTAATCATCTATCATGTATCGGGAAACGGTAGCGGAGCGCACAAAACAATCATGCCTCGCGCCGGGCAGGCTTCCAGGAACATATCGGAAAAATCGCGCCGCATCAAGAGGGAGAGGAAGGATGCTCTGGATTGCGTGGCAATTTCACGCGATGGAGGCCCGCCGAGTGCGTCGTATTCTACAACATCTAATGAGAAAGGTGATGCACGTGCTGAAGATGGTGGAGTTGTGCGTAAATACTTCGACCCTAACCGCCATTTTCCGTTCCAGCCCAAGCTGCTGAGCTGGAAGCTACGTGACATCGGTGGAGATGTAGCAAGATTTTACGCCGCGATGCCCTTCCTGACGCCAACTCCGATTAGTCGCCTTCTACAGACATGTAGGAGATACAGTAGGAGTATTCGCTCGGCCGGGCCTACACGGCTAACAGTGAAATCAATTAAACAAAAAAAAACCACTGCAAACCAAATGAAGTCTTGCCGAGGTGACCAGTGCGCACCTTGTCTTCATACCCTGCATACTTCTCCAAGATGGTGAGAGTTGAGGGGTCCTGCAAGGCGAGGTTTAGGGTCTCATGACTACAGTCCTATATGCTAACAATTGTAATAATTGAGGCTTGACAACTGTTTAACGCATTAACAATGACAAAATTAATCACGACACAGCGACAACTCAGCTACCCACACTACTAGAATGATGGGGCATTTAACTTTGTTGGGTGGGCCCCGTTTGCCCGGCGGCGTGGCCCTTTGGCTGCTCCTTTCGACTCGAACCAAGGTAGATTTATTAGCCCCATCATTCTAGGAGTGTGGGTAGCGATTGTCGCTGTGTGTGATTGTTTATTTGTCATTGTTAATGCGTTAACAGTTGTCAAGCTCAATTATTACATGTTAGCATTATGGCTGTAGTTTATGGAGACCTAACCTTTCCGTCCTGCAGGACCCTACCTCATCTGAAATGAGTATTCAATGGGTCTCCGGCGGCTCGCCCAGGTTATTAGTCCCAAGCCATTTTGGATAGGATAAAAGCTAGATCCCGTCTCGCAATCTCCAGCGCATTTCAGGACAAAACCAGTTCCACTGTGTTTCTTCGTTATCCCGACACACTTGTTAAGTTGATACAACTTACAGTGCAATTCAACATTATCAACAGTTAATCATTGCGCATATGCAGGCCTCTCTGCAAATACCACCACACCTCCTCAGTTTTCCACAGTGAAGAGCAGGTGGGCTCCTTGCAGTCGCTTTGTGCCTCAAGCCTTCTCGTGTTATTCAGCTCGCGGTAGAAATATGCTGCATGGAAAAATCCTTGCAGATTGCTGTTGCATGCTTGCAAAACTCTGCATCATATCTGATTCGCTGTACGGGTAAATCACGTGTTGTCCACACTATGAAATCACAGTATTTCACCTTATGTACATGCATACCTATCTGCACCTGTGTGTAATATGGGTACTGTAACCCATAAACGTGTGCTGTTAAATTATGTTAACAAAAGTTATCCTAACTGGTAAGCTTGCAGGGACTTGTACGCCTTCAGTGATTCCCGAGTATAAATACAGGGCGTGTCAATCAGATGCGTGTAAACATCGCCGAATGTTAGATCCGGCCACAGACTGGGGTCGTCACACCAACCGCTCTCTAGTGCATATGGATCTGGAAGTTCGCGCGTTCCTTCGTTATACTTTAGCTTCTGGATGTATCTTAGCTTCGCCTCTAGCGACAGCTCCATACAATATCTCGATAATGCGGACGGTTCAGCAAGTTTATTTGCGTCTGTTAACATGATATTCCATATATCTACACGTCGTTCTTCGTTGTTGTGTCCGCACGTTGTTGTGACGGAAGATTGGTCGGAAGTGCCTTTTGTCAACCAGAAAGTGTGCATGCGCCAAAATGACGTAGTTTGTTTACCAACTTGAACGCCGCTATATTAGGGTGCATCATTTGGGTCACACCTCCTGGTCTATAATGAATATTCATATCGTGACGTCACGCAACCCCCCCCCCCAATCAGGCCAGGCGAAGGTGCCGCTTACATTATGCATATATGTATATTTTCTCAATTATATTCGCGTCATGTGTGTAAATTTCATCTGTTGTCGCAACATAATAACTTCTCAGAGAAAGCATTGATGTTACATATTTATTTCTGACTCATGTTAATCATTATATGTCAGTATATGTACATCGCCTTGGAGATGTGCTCCATCGATTTCAACATGTGCTCCATAAATTACACTTGCTAATATATTATATTTTCTCAATTATATTCGCGTCATGTGTGTAAATTTAATCTGTAATCGCACCAAAATTAACCCTTAGAGAGAACATTGATTTTACCTATTTATGTCTGCCTGACATTATTTATGTATCATTATGTACCCTGCATTTTTATATTTCGCATAAAGCATGGCGTATCTTTCCATAATATTGTTTCCATTTATTATAACTCATTGTAATATATTTTACCACAATGAATTTAATCATTATTCTTGTACACAAATAATTATACACAAAAGCATTCCATCAAAATGTCAAGTTTTTAATGTAAAGAACTGGACAAAAATATACATATATTAACATCTAAAAAACATGCGTAGATATGCATTTTAGTATTATACAATGTTGCATAGACAATATTACTGATATATCGTGCTACAAATTGTGCATGTGATGACATTAATATTCATTTATGTATGATGCTCTCATATAATATTTGGTATTAAACAAAAGAGTGTGAATTCATCTCTTAAAATGAGCAACACAAATGTATTGTACAAACTCAATTTCTTATTGCAAACACTGGTAGGATTCATGAGGTCATAATGTTCAAATATTAAAGGGTTCATAAAATGTGCAATTATATCATGTGTGACAATGATAATCATTCCACTTGACTATGTATTTGCTATGACTCTCGAAAGTATTTCTCATAATTTATACAGCCACCAATTTATACAATCTAATCATATTTAAAAAAAAACTTGGGTCACATTCAGGTTGATTTTCTTGTTGGGCAAAATCATGTTATTTTTGGACTAAGCCATAAAAAACATTAAATGATTTACACTTAATAAACTGGAATGTTATTCACAATGGAATTTCATAAACTTCTTTTTCCTACCCGAATCAAGACTTCAATGTTTTCACTTGGTCATATATATCATATACAGTAAAACTCACATAAGTCGACACTTTTGGGACCAGCATATTTGTGTCGATTTACGAAAATGACGACTTACTCATAATTCGTCGTTTCGTTGACTTATACAATGTATGTAATGCACGTATACACTGTATTAGTTGCCTTGTGATCGTTGCAACGAGTATGCATAATGAACAATCGAACAATGGGAATGAAGCAATCACTGCATACAGTCATGTACACAACATATATGCACACAGCAACAAGTCAAATGATGCGCAAGCTTCTCTGCGTTCACACAGTGTACATCGTGCATCACATAATGCCATTCGTTGACTGTACGTACTGTATTAGCAATCATGAGTATGCGCGTGCGCGTGACTGTGTGTGTGCGCGTATGCAGGCACGTGTGCGTGAGTGTGCGTATGTATGCGTGTGGTACGGTGTGTGCCTGTGTGTATGTGTGTGTGGGCGTGCGTGTATGATCCATTGCATACGCAGGCAGAAGTTGGCAAGTGAACCATCAACATTGGCAATCTCATAAATCCTTTCTCTTAGATCTCCCCGTAGAAAATTCAGAGTTGATAAGTATTGTATTTCTACACTTACTTTTAATGATCTTCATGATAAACCCAAAACCCTCGAAGGCATCTTTGAGTCAGGGTTTTTAAACCGTAGGATGGCGACGCCAGATTGATGAATCTCGCATCTCTGATTGGTGCGAAGTAATAATGCCTGCGACGTCAGCGTTAGCAACTCAGCGCACAGCACGCGTATTATTATTATAACCTATTGTTGTTTATAACATATACAATT
>NW_014577643.1:136593-145679 GCF_000485595.1 Priapulus caudatus | reverse complement strand
CAGGTTTAAAGTTTGGAAGGCAGATTATTCGGGCAGAATACCCCCCCCCCCCCTTATAAAAAATATTTTCCCATTATATATGCCCATGGATTCAATAGTAATATCTCTGTATTTGACAGGTAAATGAATATATGTTACTCTCCTAGTAGGGCAATTGTTATTACTAACTGATATAAAGTGCTATATTAAAAAAAGACAATAATTATTATGGTCCAAAGCAAAAAGTATGACACATGGTGGAAAACGATAGCTATGTATCTATTTATACTAAAAATATTAAAGATATGACTTGCTAAAATGGAGTTGGTTCTTGTAGAGGGGTGATAAGAAGAATATCACATTATTTTCAGTGTGTGACAGGACAGAATTATAGGATAAACAATCTTGTTTTGTTAATACAGCTGTATTCTACCAAAATGAAAATCCCAGTTAAATTAGGATTTATGATCATGCAATCATGCTGTCTTTTTAGGAATGCGACCATTAAGTTAACTACTCTTAGCGTTGGCCCTTACTCGTACTGAATGGTGCATATGGGACAAATATAGTCCCCTCTTGGCCGGCGTGTGATGTTTACGCACCGGTAATGGCACAACCTACCACAAACATCACACGCCACCCAGTTGGTTGGGAGTAACACAACACCCAACACCCAACTGCGTCACAGATTGTCCTCTGTGAAGGCGGCTTAACCGATGCTGCCAGAAGCTGTTGCAGGACATGGCGCCACATGCTTATAGCATGCTTCTAATTCAATGAAGCTGGATCCACCTTCATTGAGATGGCAAGACCATTCTGCAAATAAAAAAAATATTAAAGTCGCCTAATGACATTCCTATTTTGTCCAAAATGTTCTAAAATATGGTGTGTAACATTTTAAATTATACTTCTGGCAATGGGCAGTTTGGCACTTAGCTCTACACAACATGGTCCTGCCTAAAACATTGCACTTTTATTTTGCCTTGTGGGTGCTTCATAAAGATCGTAAGTTGAACTTAAGTTCCGAGTTGGACCTAAATCAAGGTACAGTATGCCATTTGTACCCCTAGAATGAAAAACAATATTAAGGAGCAAAAAGATTACATATTTGAGACACTCGAGAAATTTCAAAATACAAACATAAAATCTGCTTTGTAAAAAATATATTGTTTAATTATAAATGATTGAGTAATTATGATAGCTTGTTTAGCCATAGAATTGGATACATCAGAGAATCTATACTGCAATTTCATTTAAGAGCCACCTTATACAGTGTAGGGATGCTCGATGCTGTCAAACTATTATTGTAAAAAGCCATTGTATTAGTGAATGCCAAGCGAGCTGATTTAAGGACATTTATTTTAATGAAACAAAGTCAAATCATTAGAATCAATTACCAGTAGAACAAATGCTCCACACAAGACCCCGTCAGTCCTTGCTGACTGGAGCTGTCGATACTCTATCCAATGGCATGCCAGCTCTCCCGTAGCCTCACTGCGAAGATCCATGTACTTCCTTTTAGATTCAAATGAAAAATCAAACTACCTCTGTCGTGATTTTAGTTTGTTTCTTCCTGTGTCGTGGTACACGAATAACCAGGTATAAAGTTCAAGAGATAAGTTTTTTATTCAACAGTTAGAACATCATGGCGGCAACCCGGCGCTGCCGGCAATTCATACAATAGAATTTCCAGGGAAAGGTGAGCCTTCATACATGAACATGACAAAGCTTCCTACAGATACACTCGATCAATCAATCATTTTACCCTTATGACCTCCCTGGTGGCTTTCAGAGATTCCTTCTCCCCTTCACAGGACGAGTCATCTGAATCGGTTTGCTCTGAGCCTGAGGAATCATCTTCTGAAAAGCTAAGATCATCCTCAACGTTTCCCTTACCTGTACTGGTATTTGAGGATTTACTACCGGTACCCTTCTTACGACTGACACTAGGCCTACTTTCATCGATTGATTGCAGAAAGCCGTCATAGCTAATGCTGGTTCCAGGGGCAACATCGAGCTACTTCTCCCGCATTATCTGACGTTTCTACTCCTTGCTCTCGGGGTCTACTCTACGCATTTTTGTCAAGAGTTCAACAACAGTCTCAGAAACTGATCTGTTAACGCTTTCTTCTGTAGCACTAGAGTCAAGGGAGTCACTTGGTAACCGAGACGTAACCTGCGAAGAGTCCAAAGGCCACAGGCCACATTTCCTGAACCCGGATTTGATGTTTTCACTGTGGTTCTCGTCAGGTCCCGAATAAATTCTTGAACACAGCTGATTTAGCATTGCTGGAAAGCGATCTTTTGACAGCGTCATGGACTTCCGTGTGTCAGTCATCTTCCACTCCTCCATTACTTTCCGCCAAACACGCTTCATGGGCCCATAGAAGGCCACATCCAGTGGTTGCATTAAGTGGGTGGCGTTGGGGGCAGACATACAAAGCTGATATTTAGCTCTTCTGTAAGCTTTAACACCGACTCTGTAAAGTCTTGTCTCTGTAATTGAACTTAGATTGTCGCCAATGACGTCCTTTCGTCCCGTTTTTCTCCGTGCATCTGGAACAACCATTGAAACAAACCAGTCAGTGAAACAGGTGCTGTCAAACCGCCCACTCCAGCTGCGATTGAATATTGCTCCCTTGGGACGACCTTCTGTCCAAGTCATCCAAAGATTATTAGCTTTATAGTCGTCTCATTAGTTTTCGTCGAGTCATTGATTCGTTCAGGGTATTTGGTCCCCCGCTTGAAAATACATTTCTTTTGTCCAGGATCATCTGTGACATTAGTTTCATCGTAGTTATAGATATTTTCAGGAGGAATAGGATCATCGCCATTTGCCACGGTTGCTTGGTAGTTGGTAAAGAATTCTTCAACTTCCTCTCGACTGACACTGGCCCGGCAACGTTTGATGTTCTGAGATTTTCGTTCCCCCAATGCTGCTTTGTGCCTTTTTAAGAAAGACTTAGCCCAGTCGACTCCTGGCAAGTTGTTAGTGAACTGGCGCACTGTCCTTCCTGTCTTATCAAGGTAGCTCTTGCAAAGCAATCTCAGATCAAGGCAGTCAAATGGGAAACCCCATTCTGCGATTTTTATTAAGTGTGAAACAAAGGCATCCTCCTCCATAGCCGAGAAAACGGGAGGGCGGCCAGGCGTCTGCTGATGCTTTTTTTAAACTTTGTTATGGAGTGTCCCAAGTGGAATACCGTACCGGCGACTTGCTTTTCGCAGCGACAGTCCCTGAGCAATGTCTCTCAAAGCAGCTTCAAGGTTCCCCTTGTAGGTCTCGTAGCGAGTTCCCGCTTTTTTTCTGGTAGATCCTTACCATGGCTTTCAGGCTGGAAACCAAAATGCATCCTAAGCAATATGAATCCTAATTATTAAAGAAAACTTGGCCACACGTTTAGTAATGTTCAACCAGCAGCCTTGCAGGGGGGAGGGGGTGATGAATAAGTAAAAGGATAAATTTTGGAGACCCCCTAGGCCTATTGGTACTGATAATGAACTTAGTAACAAACAAAAGCAGTTTCTCCAATGCCTTTTTGTAAATTTTATGAAAATATAAAAAGTAACCAACCGGGGCAACTTTGAACACTGTTCAATGTTGCCCCGTGTTATACTTGTGTCACATGGATTTTTTTTTACTTTTAAATTTCACAATGTGCATGTGGGAATCGGGTATTCTGCTTTTCCATTAGCATCTATGATATTTTAAGGATAAAATGGATGAATCTATCTTTGCTGAGAGCACTAAATATCAGTTATCCAGATAAAAGTTTCGAAGTGACTAAAACTCACCTTGTAGTAGCAGACATACACTAGTCCTGCACTGAATTCGCTGCGGTCCTGTCATGCACTGATAATAATGAAACAGTAATGCAAAACAGTGTCTAATAATCATATTTATTAGAAAACATAATATTATTTGTTTACGAAATAAGAAACCCAATATACGAGTTATAACATTTTTTAAACCCTTTGTTAAAAAAGTGTTCAAAGTTGCCCCGCTGTTCAAAGTTACCCCGGTTTACGGTACCTGAAGGACAATTTTTCCAACGGTGCTACGACCAACACCTAACATGTGTGCAATATTGTTCTGTATTCAACATTGGTAGCCATCCTCCACAACGTTATGGCAACTCTTTTCGACTGTAACAGGAGCTCTCATATTTGTGGTCCGTTTCTGTATGAAAGGCCGTAAGCGATCACAAATGAACTGAAAATACAGTAAAACAGAAATTCTCAATTTTCATTGATTTTTTGCTCAATACGTGATATTTTACAGACACAAACAATTTATAAATAGTAGACAATACAGTACAATTTACTAACACTGTATTGTCACTGAATATCTGATACAAACAGGCAACGAGTATGGCAGTTGTCAATGTCACAGCGTGACGGGCGGCTCAAGGACCGTCCACCGCCCGCGCAGAAAAACGCATCTAAGGGTCCTATTCAAATTTTAACGGGGAGTCCAGCACGCTCCTTCGCGTGCTCGCAGTTGGGTACGTAGACCCTATGGAAAATCATTACACTCTGATGAGTCATGCATATTGGATGTTGCCCAACCAGTGCTTCAACTAGACGTCAAGCAATGAAAGAGTACGGCATGCCATAGGCGAAAAGAGTATCGTTTGTCATTTCATATTAACATTAAGTAGTACCCGGAAATATCCCTATTTACCTCAAAATACTCATCTCATATTTTCACTATCGGCTATCATAGTATAGAATCCTAAACACTAAACAGTGAGAGAATTCTATCCTACTACACCTTCAGATCTGGTACTTACATGAAACGTTGCCTTCTTCATTCTGAAATTTTCCACCCATCTTGCATCGGGCCACTGACTTACAATTATGCCCACAGTCAGTGCTCTTTGGGGCTGTCCACGCACGTCACTTCGTCCGTCAGGCAAAAGAATAATCATGTTGTACGGCACTCTTCACCCCCCCCCCCCCCCCAAGTAATTCTGTGAACGAACGAATTCGTTTCAATGCGCTGAATTCGGGCGTCTTCTCCGCAGCTCAGCAATTCTTCTATCATTTGTAGTCCACACATTGACAAAAATATTACGTAACGTTGAACACCATGTAATAATTCGCCGTAGAAGTGAACATGAAGTAAAAAAACGAAAATGCATAAGCACAGTCTACGCATAATAAAAGGTAAATCGCTATCGCCTGTTGCTTTACGACCTACATAAACGATAACTCGATTAAACGCTTAAACTCGTTAGCTTAACTCGAGTTAAGCGTGTCGTCGGGTAGACAGGCTATAATTTCTTCGAACAACTTCGCCAACGATTCTAAATTTCAAAATCGATCTGGATAGGAGGAATTACAACATATTAATTATTACAAGGTTAACTTATCGCATGACTGGTAAAGACAAGTTGAAGATTCACACCATTAACGTACGCAAAATTTTGGCATGTGTTTATATATGAAGTATAGTATGTACGTAAAGCTATACAATAACAGTCATATCCTACACAGTAGGTGCCACTTAAGGCACCAAACCCAGGATACTATGATATAGTTACAGCAAATTTTTGTGGCGAGGTGCACAGTTTCTTTTAATTAGTTAGGAAGCGTCCCCCACCTGTCTACTGGTAAAGGAGATCAGACGTTACAGGGGCAGAGATACAGACCGGTTCATTATAACAGCTAGAGAGCCATATATGACATGAAATTCTAAAAGTGAGAAGGAAAATCCTGTTACACTTCGGCCATCAGCAGCCTTTGTGATTGTATGCTTGCTCAGTAAGATACCATTCTGTGTGGAAATCCAGAACATGACCCCAAAGACAAGCACTATCTAAATACAGTAGACGTATTCCATTAGTGGCGACAGCCAAACTGTGAGTGACTTTCTTCTCTATTTGGCACATTCTCTACACCATCGCTTGAATACAAATCTGATTAGAATGAACGAGGTGATGATCTTAAATACCTGTTAACACTTCCATCAGCAGCCTTTGTTTGAGTATAGATTTGCTCAGTAAAATATGATTACACGTCTTTGTGTGACAACAGAACTGTCCCTACAAAAAATGCAAGCTATTATATAACAGTAGACTGTATCATTTTTTATAGTTGGGATGTTGGCTAGTGCTGCTTCAACCTGAATGAACACATGTATTTGGGGACCTCCAGCACATACTGCTCCACAGGGACAATGCACTAATCTATATAGGCGTAGACTACGTAAATATTTAAGTTCAGACTCGCCCAACTGTGAGTGAACTTTCTACGTATATTTGCACTCCGCACTCATCCTTGACACATCAAAATGATTAGAAAAACGAGGATTCTATATCTGTTAAAATTGCCATACAGGCACCTTTTGATGTATGCTTTGCTCATAATATTAAACTGTCTTTGTGGAACATCAGAACAGTGTCCCACAAGGAAGCAATGCAATATCATCAAACATTGACCTTGTATAATTATAGTGTCGGGCGGACACCCCAAAGTGATGAGCTTTCTTCCCTATTTGCACATCGCTGCCCCATCCTTGATACAAATATTATAAATGAACGATGGTGGTTCCTGTTCGTAAGATCGCTGTACCACTTGCCATCAGGCGCCTTTGTGAAGTATCAATTCTCAGTATATTATACACTGCTTGTGGACATTCTCGAGAACTTCCCCAAGGAAAGCACTATCTATAACATAACTGTATATTTTTTATAGTTTGGATGTTGCAGGCTGCTTTCAAACATGAAGCGGTAAATTCTGACAGACGCTGCGAACCAAACTCCCTAACCCTCCGTGCTTCATCGATCTATTTCATTTCTCCGTGGCCTTATCATATCCTCTTCTGTCACTGAAGGGCAAACTCTCTCACAGGCCACTCATAAATCCACATGTTATGGACACTCTTTGTTCATTGCGTAAGTGTTTGTCAATAGTTTTGGGAAACATCTGATCTCTATTGGCAAAATATCCATTGTAGAGCGTGCAATTAGAAGACACTACAGCAGAGTTCCCACCAGAAGCAGCAATACCTGGTAAAGTATTATTCCTTGAAAATGGGCACTGCTTATGTTGATTTATTTCCTTAGGTTAGGCGTACTAGTTCACTGCTGTTCCCACAGAACAAAGTGTGTGCCTTCTTGGCGAGTATAATCACAATCACTAACGCAGATAAGGACTTTCTTTGCGTGATGCTGCAACCATTTATTTTTCTTCATACATGTCCTGGACTTGCTAATCCTCAAACCGGCTCAGCAGCAAAAAGTAAAGCACAAATGTGCGAACATGCTTGCTCATCCCCATACATCGCATTGGCGAGTAAAACATCGCAGTTCTTTCTCAACTTACAACCACGGTTTGAGCGTGTATCACGAGCTGTGAAGTGATTTTACTGCGCATGGACGATACTCTTGCCATATTTCGCTGTTGTGAGTAGACTACCGCCAGCAAAACAAGAAGTTGTACCTCTAAACTCTTGTAGCTTCATTTGTGTAGTTGCCTCACTAAGTATGTAGCACAAGGTATTTGACGATTGTGTAATACTCTATCGTCGTAAAGATCAAATCCTCCATAAATTGACCGGCTTTAGCGGTATGAGATCAAATCCAAAATTGACTTTTGTCTGAATTCTCTGACTTGGAAAGCTCCAGAGATAAAATAGTTGGATAAAGTCCCAGAGTGGCTTCTGTTTGCGTTGTAAAATGCATGTATTATTGTTCTTATCACTCCAACATGTGGTCGCATGGCGTTGTCATCACTTTTGTCACGTGTTGCATCACGAAAATTGAGCCGCATAAAGACTTAGAATATTGAAGCACAAATTCATGAACTTGGGATGCATGCAGACAATAATCGCACAATATTCCAGCCATAAGTAATTGCAGGTCCACGACTTATTAAAATCACAATAGCATCGGTCATTGCGATTCATAAGCACGAGTTCAATTTACCTGTAGCCTACTGTTATAACGCATAATTTTCGTCGGTTAATTTCCCGATCAGTGAAACACTGTTCATGAAACTTTCATCTGTACATGAATCCTTTAAAATACATAATCGCTGTGCAGTCAACTTTTCTCCACCCGTTACAATATCGTATTTTTTTGTAGAAAAAGGTTAGGTCATGTGACGGTCTAGATAAATTTCAAACTCTACAAGGTTTAATTCCGGCGGGTGATTTAATTAATTTGTATCCATCCCACACTAGATCGCGTGACCGCGGAAATTCACACGATTGGCAGGGGTCCGCGCTGATCTAACTTTATCCAATTCAGAGCTAATGTTTGTATTGCGTAATATCTATTATAATGCAATATTATAAGCCTGCGACAATGATGATTTTATTCAGATCTTGAAAATATTACAAGTCAGTTCTTTATATCACAAAAAATAATAAAAAAAAAAAAAAAAAATCTAACATTATAAGTATTTAGTACACCTTCAGTCTACAACGAAACTGTCATATTATGATACAAGGGAAGTTTCTCTAGTTCAGGGTCTTTTCAGATATTTATGTATAAGAATCTAGCATAAAATTTCATGGTTCATCACCATTAAAATATTTTTTAATGTTTTAACACTAACACACCGTTTATTACAGAGGGTGTGGCACTCAAACGAACGATCTATATATTGCGCACGCCATTTCCAGCTCAAGGGCCTACAAGAAGGATTTTCTTATTTATCATTTAAAACAAATGATAGTAATATCTTATAAACGAATAAGTTTTCAGTCTTAAATTATAAATTGCCCTAATAACTATCGGGTGTAATAGCATTTATAGGTATAAATATAATGCACTTTTGGTGATTAGCGCCGTTCGTACGGAAATATATTGTCAAATATCACAACTTTTCGGGTGGCAAGTCGCGGGTGTCTATGCCGCCGTTCAAAATTTCTAGCCGGATGTTGTATTAATATAACAAATTAAATATTCTGTAACAATAGTGTGTGGTACACGCGATTGTTATGCATTAGTACAGTTTATGCAGTAAAAATTCAGAGCTACTGCTCTTAAACACTTCAAACAAACGCCGGAGTCGTGGCGCCCTCCAGCCGTGCACGTGGGCTGACCTGGCGCCCTCGGCACTGTGCTACGGAAGGTCCCCTGCTAACTGTCCGCCAA